>NW_026947102.1:0-49756 GCF_030014385.1 Trichomycterus rosablanca | reverse complement strand
ATGTACTTGATCAGCTTGAAATAATAGCACGCTATATGTGTAACATGTTCTCCACCCCAAGTAGTTGTACGCCCAGCTGTTGCAAACAGACTGTAGTAAATAGAGGACCGTTTAAATCTATATTCATGTGCAGCCTAATAATGCTAATAATGCAATATCTAAGAGTTTTAGATATTAATACCCACATATTTTATGTTGAATTACATGCATTATTATTTCAGTCCTTGCTACACAGAGCTGCTTTGTTATTGCACTGCACTAAACAGTTGGTATATCCTGCACTATTTTGTCTACATAATGCAGCATCAACGCTCTGCTCTGTTAGTACATTACAAAGGGTAAAGGTGGTTTTTTCTTAAATGGTAGGGCGCTCGCTTAGCATGCGAGAGGTAGCGGAATCGATGCCCGCGTTCTCCAAGGCAGAAACATTATGATCATTTAAGGGCATCACGTAATATGAAACTCGTTGCGTCATTGCTTACTGAAACACAGCATCAAAAATCAGGTCAGTCAGTAAGTGTTACAAAGACATTTAGGCTCTGTAATTAATCGTTTTGTTTGACTTTTTTAAATTGACAAACATGCAATAACTTTTAATTTTCGAAATTTGTAATGTCTTGGATTTTTAACACCACTTTTTTGTATCGTTACGTGACCTTTTGATTGTTTATTAAGTGAACTGCTTGGTAAAAGATGAACCGCTGATATTCACAACATTCCCTTTTAAAATGCAGCATCACACTTAAGTCTGTCAGTGTTACAAAGACTGTTTTTTTCAGTTCGTCCTAAAGGCTGAGATGAACGTTTTAAATAAACTGAGTCTGTGATGGTTTAAAAGCAACACATAATATAGAAAAGAGTACATGAGCTGAAACACTTGAAGGCAACACGAAATATGAACTCGTTGCGTCATTGCTCACTGAAATGCAGAATCAAAAATCAGGTCAGTCTAGGTTCGACTACTGGCTGACTTGGTTACCTTATGGCTTTTTGGTCTCTTTATGGGTATGGGAAGTGGTCTTTATTGTAGCGTAAAAGAGAGATTTGCATTTAATTATTTTTTTTATAATTAATAGCTTCACGAGGCACCACCAACATTTAGTTGTTTGGTTAGGCTAAATTGTTTCAAAAAACCTAATTCATAACATATCAGTCCCTTTCTGTTGGGGTAAATAAATAAAGCAGATTATTTTTCTCACCGAGGTAATTAAAACCACAGCGCTAAGTTTTGAATCGTTGTAATGTTTCTTAAACTAACAAAACATAACACATATAATGACAGTTAATAAGTAAGTGGCATAACTAAGTGGTAATGATAGAAGTATAAATCTGTAGGCGAACTATAACATGAAATTAGCATATGATTCAAGAGATTGTCGTGGATCTTTTGTTAGAATCGATCCGAATTGATCAGAAGGCAAGGTGACGTTCTTTAAAAGTTTTATTCAGAAAAGGTTGGTTCGTCTTCCAGGTCACAAGCAGCTGCGTTCTGAAGCCTCTCCGTCTAAGTGAAGAATACAACAGACCTCGAGTAGAGCGCGCAGTTGTTATTTATAGTTTACCACCACCCCCTAGTGGCCAGGTGTAGTACTACTCCATATAAGGTATGCCTTTTGTTCCAGGCTTCCACTCAGCCAGTTCTAACCGGTTTTATGCCACGTGGCGGTTTGGCACAACTCCAATCACATTCCTTGAATACCAAAATGTTTTAGACCAATATTGTAATGCCCAATAATAATTTAGATTATAACAATTCCCCCTTTGAATGCAAAACATTGCATTCACTTCAACAAAGAGTTTCAGAAGGCTATAGTTACACAATCAAAGCTTACTTGGACCTTTCAGCAACCGGATAGGAAAGAAATTCAAAATTTATAGTCCTTTAGAGACTTCCCTATATGTGTTACATCTTCAAAGTAAGCTAAATTCCCTTATGTGTTGATGATGATATCTTTTTGTTGACAGGAAATCCATGGTCCCCCTTTTGATCTCAGTGATCTCCTTTTGGACAACTTAAACCATCACCAATCATGCAAGGATTACATTAATCAAATATGTGCCTATGTATTTTGCAACTTAACATTACTATTTACTTAAACTATCAATATGTGCTTTACCCTATATATGTTGTATTGTAGCTAAATACATACAAAACATTAATTTACGACATTTTCTTCTATTCTTGCTTCTTGGGGTCCCCCTTTGGTGTCATCCATCGATCAGCAATCTAGACAGAAGAATATTTACAAACGAGACAGACAAACACTCAACATTGAAGTTAAGTCCAGTACTCCTGATCTTCCTCATTCTTTAAGTTTTCTTTTGGCCCATCGGTTTGTATGTAGAGTACAGTTTCCTGGACTTCGCCTGCTGCTGCCCCCTTTTGAATCACGGTGTTGATGAATCTCACAATCAGGGTCTTTATGCATGGCACACAACAACATCCACACACCACTAGGATAGCCAATCCCACACAAACTGCCATAGCCAATTGAGTTATTACTCCTTTCCATGAGCCAAAGAAATTCTCCATCCACTTAGTGAACCAATTTTCGATACCAGAGTTCTCTTTCCATTCCTTTGAGAGAGCCTTCAGCCCCTCCAAGGCTCTGGAAACAGTTCCATCTGGGGCAGTATTGTTGGGTATGAAGGTGCAGCAGGTGGGTCCAATCATGTGACAGACACCTCCTTTATCTGCCAGCAACATATCTAGTGCCATTCTATTTTGGACAGTCATTAGTGAGGTTTTGTCCAATTGATCTCTAAGTCCTTCCACTGCCTGGACAGTGAAATTCACAAATCTCTGCTGGTTATAATACAAATAGTTAATCCAATCTACATTTTTGTTTATTGTGGACCACCAGAAGAATACACTCTCAAAGCCTGCAGCAATCTGGTCTCTAGCCTTGAACTCATCAGGAACTCCTCTCGGCACTCCAATTCCATCTATCCAGACAGTTTTGTCAAAAGATCCTCCTCTCTGGTCTGGCGGTGATGTCTCATCACATCTGCAGGGTCCTCCACGCCTTCTTGATGATAGATTTTGAAAGGCATAATGAAATACACCAACGCGCACTCCCCTCTCCAGACGCCAGACAGCCTTTTTCTGACCTTCATGTCCCCACATAACCACAAAAGGTCAGCTCTTGCAGATGTTTGATTGAACAGTTTGTAATCATTATATATGCCGTCATCCCCTAGGGGAATTGTTTCATTGCACCAACCCCTAGGGAAATTGCCCCTGTGAATTATTTCACCAGTTTTGTCTGATTTAAAGCAAATATACTCACCTTTGTATGCCTTTACGCTAGTGGGAGTTGGTTGCTCCGTGATTGGGAATAGTTTACCCTGTTCTCTACAATTTGTGTCATTCCTGGGCTCATCGGTGAATAGAGAAGTCAGACACGTCAGGTTTTCCGATTTAACAGGGCGAGTAGCTAATGTGGGTTTTGCTGCCGCACATACAAAACAGTTTTTCACTCCCAGTTCCCCTATTGTGTACCTTATCCACTCCAGCCAAGTATTGGTCTCTTCATAACCTGTTTCAATAGCCAGCTGGTCCCTCCAAGTCAACTCTGCTCTTGCCACCACTACTACCTTTTCCCCATCATCTTTCATCGGTATATTTGCAGTGCTGGAATTCCCATATGGAATGGTTGCTACCTTGTTGTTCCCATCTTGCCTTATGGGTGGTACCTGTCGGGCTCTCCTGACTCTAGCTAGATTATCGTTATCTTGTTTTAGTTTTAGTGCTTGATCCCCCTTTGTACTGAGTGGGAATATGGAACCCACCAATAATATGGTCAATATTGCTAAAATGGTCATGGTAATCCATCCACATCCTGATCGTTTCAAAGCCTGATTAAACGGATCTGTTAGTGGATGAAAAGGCATTGTGTTAGTCAGGCAGTTAGTTCTCTATTCCCTATAGAAAATAGTAACCTTAGTGCCTGTGTCCTGTAGTAAAGCCTGCAAAATTGGTCAGACTGTACGCCAATCAAGTCTGTCCAGGCCACCACCCAATTTAGGAATGCCTAATTCAGGTACTTCTAAGGTTTTAAGTAAGTCGGCCAGGTGTTGCACAGCTAAGATGAAGTTCTGCAATGTTGGTTTGTCCTTTGAGTGAGTTTTAGTCACCAAATTAAACACTGTCACTCCCTTTTCACTGTGTATTGTGCATTTACCCACAGGAGCTGTTGTCAAGTCCTTCACTCCAAGTTGCTCTCTGTTTTGCAACTCCGGCTTCTGGAACAAGATCAGTACCAATACAATGGGCAATATACTTACCTCCTTCAGTGACTACATTACCTGATCTCTCTTCTTTAAAGGGTCCTTCAGGGACAGGAAACCGTCCTGCAGTCACTCTATACCCTGGTTTTGGATTGTAGCTCTGACACACCTCACAGTCAACCACGAACCTCTTCACCATATCCCTAATGTGTGGATGCCACCAATTTTGCATCAGACTGTCAAGCATGTTGGACGTACCTACATGTGTTGGACCATGTGCTTCTTTCATCAACAGTGTGAGCAAATGTGATGGTGCCACAATCAATCCTTCCTTACTTTTCCACAGTCCTTCCACTACACTAGCTCCCTTATCTAACCAGCTGTTCTTTTCATATGCTCCTGCCTTTTCCTGCATTTCCCTTACCTGCTCTTCTTTTAGCTCAGGCAAGTTTTCTGACGCCAACACCACCATTTGGCTAATGTATCCTGCCGCTTTCTTTGCTGCCTGATCTGCTGCATCATTGCCTAGTGTCACTAGTCCAGGCTCTTTTGAATGACCCTTACACTTAATCACAGCCACTCTCTTTGGTTTATTTACTGCTTTCAACAGCTTAAAAATCTGTGTTGCATGCTTGATGGGTGTCCCTTGTGCAGTCACTAGTCCTCTCCTTATCCACTGCGGCCCATCTAGATGCAACGCAGAATGGGCATAAGCTGAGTCTGTGTAGATGTTAACTGTTTGATCAGCAGCTTTCTCCAATGCTTTGGTGATTGCTACTAACTCAGCCAATTGGGCAGACGCTGGTTGTTTAATGATTCCTGAGTCCACAGGGATGAAACCCTCATTAGTCTGCTTGACTACTGCATATGAGGCTACAAGTCCCTTGTCCCCTTTGTAACAGCATCCGTCACAGAATAGAGTCAAGTCAGGGTCCTCTAAAGGAGTGTCTTCCAAATCTTCCCTACACTTCAACAGTTTTTGTGTAATTTGCTCACAGCAATGTGGTTCTGCATCAGGGTCGGAATTCAGACCTTCAGTCATGTTCACCATTTTCCCTGTAGTGTATGAGATATGAGGTTGAGTGAGAATACTATTGATTCTGTCTTTTCTCGCTCTTGACAGGGTAAAGGCTGTGGAAATCAAAAATGCAGTCACACCATGACTTGTATTGACAATAAGAGGATGACACATGACCAAATGTGCTGTTTTGGTAATTGCTGTGGACAATGCTGCTAGGTATCTGACACAACCTGGTTGACCTGTTACCACATGGTCCAATCTTGAGCTATGGTACAAGAGTACAGCTCTGACACCACTCCCCCTTTTCTGAAAAAGAACTGCATTTATAATGCCATTCTTTTCAGAAACATCCAAATAGAAAGGGTCAGAGTATTTCGGTTGTTGTAGGTCACTGGCTAAGGTCAGTTGCTGTTTTAATTCAATAAAAGCAGCCTCAAGGGGCTTGGTCCACTCTACTTTGGCTGTTAGGTTTCTTTGACCTAACCTGGTAATTTCAGCCCTCAAAGGAATAATTTCAGCCCTGGAATAACCTGTCAAGCCAAGAAAAGACAGAAAAAGACTCACGGTAGTTGGCTTCGGGTGATTCAGGATGCAAACTCTGGTGTCAGCAGTCAGGGAGTGACCCTTGCTGGAAACCCTCCGTCCTAGAAATGTCTTGACTGCTGCAACTTTCAGGAGTTTCACTTGACACCATCTGCTTCTTTAAGCTTATTCAGTTTCATGAGTACATTTTTATCAACATTTTCGGAGTCTTTAATTTTTCTGTCATGTTTTGTCAAATAATGAACAACCTGTGTGCTCATCCATCTGATCTAACCCTACCACATCCTCTAGCTTTTCTTGTACAGGCTTTGGTAAGCATCCCATTACTCCTTGTCTAAAAAGGGTCTGTGTAGCATGATTGCAATCAGGTCTAGTTCCAGTAGAAGATCTCCAAGTCCTAGCAGCACGCTCCAAAAATTCCCTAGGATCCTCATTCTCCTTCCTAGCCATTCCCTTGAGCGCCTGATAGTCCACTGAAGCTGGCAACAATTGTCTTAACTGTCCCCATGCTGCATTCCTGTGTTGATTGAACAACCTATCATCTGGTACAGCTCCCAATCTCAGAGCTACCTCTATAGCCTGCCAGGTTGAGTCATTACTCGTCCTTTTCATGATAGCCTTTATGTCCCCTAGGGCTAATGTGTCCGCTGCCGTTAACTTTTCAAAGGTACTGATCCATGGAGATGCCCCTTTAGACAGAGGAGGTAAGTCCTCTGCTAGAGCTTGCATGTCTCTGTGCGAGCATGGAACGTAATCAATCAATTTCCTGTCACTACCACAGGGAATTGTCCTACCCCAAGCTCATTACTCTGTTCATTAGTAAAGCCCATGTCCACTAGGGGTTCTAGTTCGTCCCAACATTGTAGTTTCCCCCTAGACACAGGGCTACCAGTTCTAGTACATTTTGGCTCTTCAAGGCCAGTCTCACCTGTTCCTGTGGTATTTGAGGTATGTGTGAGAGTGAGAGACGGGAGGGGGGTAGTCGTCTGCTCAGGAATGGCTGACGCTACATATGGGGGAGGGGCGCAGTCCAGCACAGCTGTGTCGGGCGGAGCCATCTGTGCTGAATTGGTTACTTCCTGTTTCTCCTCAGTGGGTGTGTGTGTGTGATTCTCAGCGGGGGCAGAACTCACGCTTAAACAAATATGATTCATATGTTGGACTATAATCTGTGTCAGAGCTAAATCATTTTCAGCAGATATTAAAACCCTTTTAACAGTACATTTTTTTCAACCCTTTAGCTTTCTTCAATTCAGTTTTTGCATCGCTTACACCCTGTTTAGCAATTTTCACATACGCCAATCTAGTATTTGTGTCGGGGGTTGGGTCACCACCTTTCCAATTCCCCAGCTGTTATGAAGGCCTTTTTTTTTTTATTTATTTTTTTTTTTATTAGAGAGTTAGAAGAATAGAAAACTAGAGAAAATAGAACAGAGCACACAGAAACAGGAAACTATACAAATCCTATACAACAACTAAAACAACATACCCATAACCAAGACACCGGTAAATAGTTTCCCTGACCAGTTCTAGCCTCACTGACTTTACTAACCAATTACTAACAATGCAATAGGAAACTTAATCAATTCCAATGATTATTCCACAAAGCAATTGCTATATTGGTTTTCAGGACCGACTGCTCAAAACTGACCAGAAGAAACTTGCCACACAAACGGTTGAACTTTAACCAACCGACCTGGACCCATCCAGGCTTTCACAGTTGGACTCGAACCAACTGACCTGGTACCAGGCTTTGCGTTTGGACTCTAACCAAACGGGCATGGACTCTAACCACACTGGATCCTTTAGACTCACCTGGAGTCATACCTTTGCTAGTGAAAGAGGAACCACGCCTATCAGTAATTATTTCTAATTATCTACGAGAGAATTCTCAACATACCAGACTCAGAACTAAATATTTGATTGCATCTAAATGAGGACTTAAATCGCCCTTACCTTTTTAGTCGGGTACCCTTTTGAGTCTGGCAGATTTCGAATTCTCACGATCCTGGACCCAATCTGGTCCCGTCGACCTCTGCAGTCCTCCTGATTTCTCCAATGAACACTAACTAATCGATTTTAAACCATCCTCTGCTACCATTTATTGTCGTGGATCTTTTGTTAGAATCGATCCGAATTCATCAGAAGGCAAGGTGACGTTCTTTAAAAGTTTTATTCAGAAAAGGTTGGTTCGTCTTCCAGGTCACAAGCAGCTGCGTTCTGAAGCCTCTCCGTCTAAGTGAAGAATACAACAGACCTCTAGTAGAGCGCACAGTTGTTATTTATAGTTTACCACCACCCCCTAGTGGCCAGGTGTAGTACTACTCCATATAAGGTATGCCTTTTGTTCCAGGCTTCCACTCAGCCAGTTCTAACCGGTTTTATGCCACGTGGCGGTTTGGCACAACTCCGATCACATTCCTTGAATACCAAAATGTTTTAGACCAATATTGTAATGCCCAATAATAATTTAGATTATAACAAGATTTAGAGCCTGATTGAAACGTATGCTATTGTAACCCATATGAAATATGGAGCTACTAAAACCTCAAAAGTCATTTAAGAGGTGTAATTACTTGTCGTCCCCAAAACAGGGCACAGTGGTAGAAAAAGACTTTACCTTTGTTAGTTTTTCCCTTTTTGGCTTGAGAGATCTTGAGAGGTTGCTGCAGACCAGCTGAGCAATATTCGCTACAAAATAATACATAATGGTTTAAAATATTGACTTTTAGCATATATTAGAGCTGATAAACTGTTTTTTTTTTTTTTTTTTACCAGAGTTCCAGCTATGAACGTGAGGGAGGCGGTTTTCTGTCAAGTAATAAATGTTTGAAACTTCCGTGAGTTTGTTCTGATAGCCTAGCTAGCCACTGTAAAAGGAGAGTACACCTTTCTTTTGAGTTCATACGCTTTTCATTAGAAATGGAAGGAATAAAAAACCAATTGGAGTTATGAGAATGTTCTTTAATGCTTGTCGAAATGATTTAAAAGTATAGCTATGCTAATCGCTTGCTAGTGGCTAGTTAGCAAGTAGAATTACTAATAGCGTGGTGGAGCCTCAAAGGCACAGTGCACATATTCTGTTAAGTCATTCAGTTTGGTTAGATTGATACATCTTAATTATTTACAGCACAACTATGCTATGATTGAACATATTTTGGTTATCATAATGTACATATTAATGGAGTTTAGTGATGGTTCAATTCAAATTCATGTTAAAGGGATAATTGCACGTTACAGCTAAAAAGTTGGAAAAGAGTAGTAATTCATTGGTCAGTGCTAAAATACCAATACTGAAGGGATGTTCATGTTAAATGTCAATGTTGCTGTGATGTATGAATGTTAATTAATCATTTGTAGTCAAGGTGCATCCTTAGTTTTTGTACATGTTATAAGATGTTCTGAAATGAAGAAAATAACTTAATGAGAGCTCATTTTAGGGAACATAAAATAATAGGAGCATTCATTGTTCTGCACTATCTGTGTAGATTGGTTTTTCTTAGACGAACAGAAAGACGTAGAGAATTGTGATGGCGAGCCCAGCCCTGTGAAACTGTTGATGGTCGTAGAAGCGGTGTGGCCTACCGTTTACAGAAGACTCCGGATATATCAGAGTTTTTGCCCAGGACCAGATAAGAACCTACTCACACTATTTACTCTACCTGGGTAAAACAGCCATAGGAAAATACCTTTAATACACACATTCAAGGACTAGAACTTAATTTTTGAATCTATACCTCTTTAAATATAAGGAGTGGTATTGAATTGAAGATCTCTTGCACTTAACATAATTCCTATTTGTAAGAGCTATTTTATTTCTTTATTTCTAAGGTTTTTTTTGCAGCACTGTATGTGATATTTCATTGCTTGTGTGGCAATAAATGTGTTAGCTGTTTAACTTCACCTTAACTCCTCTTATGATTTCAAAGTATACCGCTGTTCGAACCTAGTTAAATGTTAGTGCCTTTTTGTTAATGTTATTAGCAAGCGTAGGTGCTACACTATCAATTATTAGTAGAAACAAATTAAACAGGGTAGCGAAGCCAACAATTCACCGTGAGCACCTGAAAAACGTGTACCTGTCCGCTGAAGGAAAACTGCAGGGGAGGGTCCGGAGCCGAATCACCTCAACGTCGGTCGGTTTCTCTGTTCAGGCCCTGATTCATGAACAAATGGCTTTGTCTGCCAGCAGAACTAATCCCAGGCTCCGCGACACAGCGACCGTTGGTTCAAAGTTGTTCAAATCGGACTGAAGCGCTTCCCTTTCTTTGTCTTTGCCAGTGCTGTGCTTGCAGTTTCCCATGTGGTCTAGCGGTCAGGATTCCTGGTTTTCACCCAGGCGGCCCGGGTTCAACTCCCGGTATGGGAATTGGTCTTTATGATTGGACTTGAGCAAAACTTTGCCTATTAGTTCCTCGGCGCCTTGTTGCTGTTGCTCAAGTGTCTTGTTCTGTTGGAACTATGACTGCAGTCTACCAGGGAGCAGCCGACGTGAGCCACCAGTGACTGACCACTGGGAAGCCGTGGTCGTATAGTACTCTACGTTGTGGCCGCAGCAACCACGGTCATGGCACTGTCCTTTTGTATGCCATGTTTGGAAGGTTTCTATGCTCTTCTCAGGCAAGAGACAGAAATGAGGCTGAAGCTTCAGGAAAGTCATGACCGTGGTTCCACAGGGGCCAGTGGCGCAATGGATAATGCGTCTGACTACGGGTCAGAGGATTCTAGGTTTGACTCCTGGCTGGCTTGGTTACCTTGTGCCTTTTTTTGTCTCTCTAACTCTTTGTGTATGGTTCTCTGTACCCCAGATTCAACAATGCAGGTCTTGTCAAGGTGACAAAGGCTTGTCAGAGGAAAGAAGTTGGATGAGTGTAGGATTCTCTGTACCACACATTGTCAGAGCGGAAAGAAGTGGCTGATGCTGGTGTCAGCGGGTGCTGAGCCTTGCGGTTTCCCATATGGTCTAGCGGTTAGGATTCCTCGTTTTTAGCCAGGTAGCCTGCGCCTGACTCCTGGTGTATGAGGGAGTCTATCAGGGAGCAGCCAACGTGAGCCACCAGTGGCTGACTGCTGGAAAGCTGTGATTGTATGGTGGTTAGTACTCTGCGTTGTGGCCGCAGCAACCCCGGTTCGAATCCAGGTCATGGCACTGTCTTTTTGTATGCTGTGCTTCTCTCCTCGGTCAAGAGAAATGGGGCTGGAGCTTTAGGGAGGTCACGACCGTGATCATGCAGGGACCAGTGGTGCAATGGATAACGCATCTGACTACGGATTAGAAGATTCTAGGTTTGACTCCTGGCTGGCTTGGTTACCTTATGCCTTTTTTTCTCTCTAACTCCTTGTGTGTGGTTCTCTGTACCCCAGATCCAACAATGCAGGTCTTGTTAAGGTGACAAAGACTTGGCAGAGCAGAAAGAAGTGGCTGATGCTGGTGTCAGCCGGTGCAGAGCCTTGCGGTTTCCCATATCGTCTAGCGGTCAGGATTCCTGGTTTTCACCCAGGCTGCCAGAGTTCGGCTCCTGGTATTGGAATTGGTCTTTATGATTGGACTTGAGCAAAAATTTGCCAGTTGGGTTCTTTGTAAGGGGAATTAGCTGAAATAATAGAGCGCTCGCTTAGCGTGCCGGGTCGATGCCCGCATTCTCCAGTGCAGAAATATTGTGATCATTTAAGGGCATCGCGTAACACGAAACTCATTGCTCACTGAAACACAGCATCCAAAGTTTTTATTTTTTTCAATTGACATGATGGGTTAAAGACATGAATTTGTATAAAGCAAGTACTGTCAGAAGTGGGATTTGAACCCACTCCTCCAGTGGAGACTATGACCTGAACACAGCGCCTTAGACCGCTCAGCCATCCTGACTAGCTGAGTTACAATCAACACCACCCTCACTCCACACGGACTAATATTTGTACGACCCGCTTAAAATTTTCACATTATTATGTATGGTAAATGTACTGAGTCAGGATGGCCGAGCGGTCTAAGGTGCTGTGTTCAGTTCATAGTCCACTGGAGGTGTGGGTTCAAATCTCACTTCTGACAGCACATGCTTTAGATTGACTTGCTTCATCTCGACGAGAGCAGTAACAATGTCAGGAAGAGGCAAGGTGGCATTATGCTGTTTCTTTGACACCTTTTCGTCAAAACTGTGAGAAATACCTAAATAAAGGCCACTATGGGATCAACTGGAACTTTTACTTCTCAAACGGGAAAATATTGGGCCATAATCCGGTATGTAGGCTAAGTTGAAGCTCCAAACAGATCAACTATCGGTGCTCATCTAATGCAAAGTCAATGGCTAAACGTCACAGACATTTATTCATTTATCTCACTTCCCAATAAAAAAGACTACGAGTTGATCTTTCACCAAGAGTGTGCTCTACAACACTTTGTTTAAATCTTTAACAATGGAGGAAGCCAAGGATTTTGGAAGGATTGGGAGCTGGATTGTGCAACCCCACTGAACATTAAAATATATATGTTAAGTTCTGGACAGGGAGAGTTTCCGATGAAGACATTGAACAGTATATCTCAAGGTTTTGTGTAATCATACAACCTGTCTTTAAACCACTTGACCAGTTCGGACTTTGGTATGGGATACGGCGATACAAAGTTAAACTGAAATTGAACCCGAATGGAAGTTTAATGCAGATTCCAAACTCGATATCAATGGGACCCTACAACGGCAAAATAACATATCAAGGACAATCGCAGCAATGTTATATATGCAATTCACATGAACACCAGGTATATGTGTTGTATTATATGTTATATGTTGTGTTGTATTATATGTTATGTTTTGTTAATTTAATAAACATTTTTTTTTTTTTTTTTTTGTGACCTTTTACTTTTCGCTTTTTTATTTACACTTTTTTCTGACAATTCTGTACTTTTACGTCTTTTTTTAGGCTGCATAACTGTAGGGTGTTCCTGTGTCCCTGTATTTGATACATTTTCTAAAGAAGATAAAAAAGTTTCACCCTTATCTTTAGAGTCTTTTCCGTCGTCTTGTGGAACACAAGAAGTGGAGGAAGAAGACGACATAAAAGACTCTAAAGATAAGGGTGAAACTTTTTTATCTTCTTTAGAAACGACGTCTCATTCCAATCAACCCAACAAACATTCCAATCCAATCTGCCTTTTTGTTACTGTTATTAGCAAGCGTAGGTGCTACACTATCAATTATTAGTAGAAACAAATTAAACAGGGTAGCGAAGCCAACAATTCATCGTGAGCACCTGAAAAACGTGTACCTGTCCGCTGAAGGAAAACTGCAGGGGAGGGTCCGGAGCCGAATCACCTCAACGTCGGTCGGTTTCTCTGTTCAGGCCCTGATTCATGAACAAATAGCTTTGTCTGCCAGCAGAACTAATCCCAGGCTCTGCGACACAGCGACCGTTGGTTCAAAGTTGTTCAAATCGGACTGAAGCGCTTCCCTTTCTTTGTCTTTGCCAGTGCTGTGCTTGCAGTTTCCCATATGGTCCAGCGGTCAGGATTCCTGGTTTTCACCCAGGCAGCCCGGGTTTGACTCCAGGTATGGGAATTGGACTTGAGCAAAACTTTGCCTATTAGTTCCTCGGCGCCTTGTTGCTGTTGCTCAAGCGTCTTGTTCTGTTGGAACTATGACTGCAGTCTACCAGGGAGCAGCCGACATGAGCCACCAGTGACTGACCGCTGGGAAGCCGTGATCGTATAGTGGTTAGTACTCTGCGTTGTGGCCGCAGCAACCCCGATTCGAATCCGGGTCGCAGCACTGTCCTTTTGTATGCCATGCTTGGAAGGTTTCTATGCTCTCCTCAGGCAAGAGACAGAAATGGGGCCGAAGCTTCAGGAAAGTCATGACCGCGGTTCCACAAGGGCCAGTGGTGCAATGGATAACGCGTCTGACTACGGATCAGGGGATTCTAGGTTTTACTCCTGGCTGGCTTGGTTACCTTGTGCCTTTTTTTTTGTCTCTCTAACTCCTTGTGTGTGGTTCTCTGTACCCCAGATCCAACAATGCAGCTCTGGTCAAGGTGACAAAGGCTTGTCAGAGTGGAAAGAAGTGGCTGATGCTGGCGTCAGCTGGTGCTGAGCCTTGCTGTTTCCCATATGGTCTTTTTTTTTTTTTATTGGCCTTCGGCTCGATCTCGATCCATGGCGACTTGATGGATGAACGATCTGTAGGAATATCGATCCTGTGCAAGTCTAGATAGGTCCGCCAGGGTCTTCTCTGCCGTTACTGTGATTGTGTCGAGCCATCGAGTTGCTGGTCTTCCTCTTCGCCTTGTTCCTTCTATTCTTCCGACCATGATGTCCTTCTCCAGTGATCGCTCTCTTCGTATGATGTGTCCAAAGTAGGCAAGTCGTAGCTTAGTGATCCTTGATTCAAGTGACATGTCTGGCTTGATTTGTTCCAAAATTGATTTGTTTGTTCTTCTGACCGTCCAAGGTATTGATAACATCCTTCTCCAACACCACATTTCGAAGGCGTTGATTCTTCTTCTGTCTTGTTTCTTTATTGTCCAGGTTTCACATCCGTACGTTACCACAGAGAAGACTAAACTATGTACAAGGCGTATTTTCGTCAATTGTGAAATGTTCCTCGATTTGAAGACCTTGTCCAGTGACTTCATTGTTGATTTCCCCATACCTATTCTCCGTCTGATTTCCGGTGTCGTTTCCGCATCTTGAGTGATCAACGCTCCGAGTAGGTTGTAGTCCTTTACAAATTCCAGTTCGTCGCCATCCATCTCAAATGTGTCCCGGTCGTATCTGGCAGTAGTCAATATCTTTGTCTTCTTTGTGTTGAGTAACAGCTTCATGTTCGAGCTTTCCAGCTTGATGCTCCGTAATAAGTCCTTCATTCCATCTGCACTTGTTGTTATCAGAGTTGTATCATCTGCATATCTAAGATTGTTGATGATTCGTCCAGCAATTTTAATTCCTTCTTCTTTTTCAGTTAGTCCAGCCTTCCTGAAAATGGCTTCTGCGTACAAATTGAAGAGAAATGGCGACAGGATGCATCCTTGTCTGACGCCCTGCTCTACTTTGAACCATTCCGTGTCGCCGTGTTCTGTTCAGACTGTTGCTTCTTGGTCGGTATAAAGGTTCCTAATGAGGCTAATCAGATGGCTCGGCCCACCCATATCCTTCATGGTAATCCAAAGTTTCTGGTGATCAACACAGTCAAAGGCTTTACTGTAATCAATGAAGCAAAAATAAATCTCCTTGTTGTATTCTTTGGCCTTTTCCATTATCCACCTAATGTTAGCAATCACATCTCTTGTACCTCTGCCCCTCCTGAATCCTGCTTGTTCCTCCGGCAGCTCTCTGTCAAAGTAAGGCTGCAACCGTCTTTGTAAGATCTTCAGTAGTATTTTGCTGGCATGAAGTATGAGCGCAATAGTACGATAGTTTCCACAGTCAGTAACATCTCCCTTCTTCGGAATAGGAATAAACACTGATCTTGTCCAGTCCTTGGGCCATTTACCAGTTGTCCATATCTGTTGACACAGGCATGTGATTACATCAATTGCTGCTTCAGAAGACTTTATTAGCTCCAGTGGAATATTGTCACATCCAGGCGCTTTGTTGTTTGACAGAAGTGTAATCGCAGCGATGACTTCATCTTTCAGGATGTTTGGCTCTCTATCATTGCCAGTCTCCATTTCTTCCCATATCACTGAGTCGTTCTTATAGAGGTGCTCCGTGTACTCTTTCCATCTTTTCTTGATCTGTTCTGGCTCAGTTAGTTTGTTCCCATTGGCGTCTTTTAGCATGCCCACTCTTGGTTGAAACTTTCGTCGTATCTTTTTGATCTTTAGGTATACCTTCCTGGTCTTTCCCTTCAGATGTTCCCTTTCTGTCTCTGTACATATCTTTTGGTAATAAAGTTCTTTGTCTGTTCGAATGGCTCTCTTTAGTCTCTTACTGATGTTGTCCCTGGCCTGCTTGTTACCTTTGCCTTTGCCCTTCGTCTTTCTTCAATGATCTTTAGAGTCTCTTCTGTTATCCACGGCTGCTGGGGTCTTTTCTGTCTCTTGTTTATTGACTTGCTAGCTTCTTCGGTAATAATAGTCTTTATATGTGTTCCTCAGGGTTATTTTCATCCGTGTCCAGAGATGTGAACCGGTTGTGCAGACTATTCCAGAAAACTTCAGGTATTTTGGTCAAGTCAAAGTTAGGAACAGCCTGTTGTCTAGTCCGTTTGTGCAGCTTGACTCTAATTTTTGATGTTAAAAGTTCATGATCAGTTCCACAGTCAGCTCCTGGCTGTGTTTTCACGGTAATGATAGACGACCTCCATCTTTGGCAAACACATATGTAGTCAATCTGATTCTTATAGGCCCCATTTGGTGATGTCCATGTGTAGAGTCTCCTTTTGTGATGTTGAAAGAAAGTGTTCATGATGGACAGTTGATTTTTTGTACAAAAGTAAATTAATCTTTCTCCAGCTTCATTTCGTTTGCTAAGTCCAAACTTTCCAACAACAGTTCCTCGTTGCCATGGCCCACTTTGGCATTAAAATCTCCCATGATAATGAATAAGTCTTGATTTTGCGTCCTGTCAATTTCCTCTTGAACTTGTTCATAGAATAGTTCAACGTCCTCCTCCTTGGCATCTGTTGTTGGTGAGTAGACTGTGACATGGATTGGTGCTCCTTGTCAAGTCAAGTCAAGTCAAGTCAACTTTATTTATATAGCGCTTTTTACAATATACATTGTCTCAAAGCAACTTTACAAAATCCAGGACCAACAGATACAAAAACCCCTGTTGAGCAAGCCGAGGGCGACTGTGGCAAGGAAAAACTCCCTGAAAATTACAGGAAGAAACCTTGAGAGGAACCAGACTCAACAGGGCCCATCCTTCTTGGGTGGTCTGGAGGATACTTTAAATAAATACACGATTTACACAAATCATACAAACACAGAATTGAATGATCTAAAAGTCATACAGTGGTAATAAATAGATAAATAAACAATTAAATAATAATAGAGTTGTTATCCGCTCTAGTCTTCAATAAAGTCTGTAGTGATTTCTTGCCGTTGCAATTACTCCAGACCCGTCACATCTGACAGGAGCAGCATCGTTGTCCCGGCAGTCTCGACTTTAATCCTTAACCTCGGCGGGTAAACAGGTTTCCATCAGAATGCCCTCGGGGTAAAACAACAGAGAATGTAGTTAATAATGTACAATGCTAGTTGACAAACAGTTTTACAGAGAGTTTTAGACTCCGGCAGCCCTAATTATTACAGCATAACTAAAAGGGAGAGCGAGCAGGTAACAAGGTCATGAAGGCTTTCACAGGACATCAGCGCCCACCTCTCCTACCCAAACCAGAGTGATTGGACAAGAGAGGCAGAACGACAGCGACCCAACATCCCTGATCACCACAAGTTTCTATGACCAAGAACCCCCAAGCTCTGCGCCTTTGTCTATATTAATCAAAAGCCTGAGAAAATAAATATGTTTTCAGTTTAGACTTAAACATTGAGACTGTGTCCGAATACCGAACAGAGGCAGGAAGATTATTCCAAAGTTGTGGAGCTTTGTAAGAAAATGCTCTTCCACCAGCTTTGGTCTTTTTAATTTTAGGAACTATAAGTAACCCTGCATCTTGTGAACGAAGTGGACGTGCTGGGCTGTAGTGATTAATAAGCTCACTCAGATACTGTGGAGCCAGACCATGTAGCGCTTTATAGGTTAGTAAAAGTATTTTGTAATCAATGCGAAATTTAACTGGCAGCCAGTGTAGAGATGATAGAACAGGAGTGATATGATCAAATTTTTTAGTTCTAGTTAGCACTCGAGCTGCTGCATTTTGAACTAACTGGAGTTTGTTTAAGGATCTACCAGAGCATCCAGTTAGAAGAGCATTACAATAATCTAACCGAGAAGTTATAAACGCATGGATCAGTTTTTCGGCGTCATTAACAGATAGTATATTTCTTATTTTAGAGATATTACGCAAATGATAGAAAGCAACTCTAGTAATATTATTAATGTGTGTATCAAAGGAGAGATCTGAATCTATTGTGACACCTAAGTTTTTTACATCTGGGCTGGGAGTAACAGAGAACGTGTTTAAGTTTAGCACCAGGTTAGACAACTTGTCTCTTGCAGCTTTAGAGCCAACAAGTAAAACCTCAGTTTTATCTGAATTAAGTAAAAGAAAATTACACGACATCCAGTTTTTTATGTCGTTTACACAATCTTCTATCTTACTGATTGTGTCAGTATCATTTGGTTTGGCTGATATATACAGCTGTGTGTCATCTGCATAGCAGTGAAAGTTTATGCCATGTTTATGAATAATTTCACCTAGTGGAAGCATATAGAGTGTAAATAATAGCGGTCCAAGTACCGACCCCTGTGGAACACCACACTTTACTTTTGTAGTTTCTGAGCATTTATTATTTACATAAACGAATTGAGAGCGGTCAGTCAAATATGATTGAAACCAAGAGAGTGCGAGTCCTTTAACACCTACTGTATTTTCTAGCCTCTCCAGTAAAATGTTATGATCGACCGTATCAAACGCTGCACTAAGATCTAATAGAACAAGAAAAGAGACACATCCATTATCAGAAGACATTAACAACTCGTTAACTACTCTAATTAATGCGGTTTCGGTACTATGGTTGGGTCTAAATCCTGATTGAAATTTTTCATGAATACAATTTTCATTCAAATAAGAACATAGCTGTTTGGAAACGACTTTTTCTAATATCTTTGAGACAAAAGGAAGGTTTGAAATTGGCCTATAATTAGATAAAACATGTGGATCAAGATTAGGTTTTTTAATCAGGGGTTTAATAACAGCACTTTTAAACAATTTAGGTACATACCCAAGGCTAAGGGATGCATTGATTAATGTAAGCAGGGGCTCTACAATAGCTGGGAGTAAATCTTTAAGTAAATGAGTTGGAACAGGATCGAGTATACACGATGATGACTTCGATGATTTAATCAACACAGTTAGTTCATTTTGGGAGATTGGATTAAAGGAATTTAGTTGGATTAACTCGTTACTATTATCACCAATGCTGCTCGGAGTGAGTCCATACTTAACATTGGCAAGTGACACACTCTGACTCTGAAGTCGTATTTTTTCTATCTTGTCATTAAAGAATTTTAAAAAATCATCACTGGTACAGTCAGGCGGTATATTAGATTCAGTTTCATTGACGTTTTTAGTTAATTTGGACACTGTCTCAAAAAGGAATCTAGGATTGTTTTTATTTTTCTCTATTAGGGATGAATAATATACAGATTTAGCTTTTATAAGTGCATGTTTATACTCAGTTAGAGCATCTTTCCAAGCAATCTTATACACCTCCAGTGTAGTGTGACGCCACTTACGTTCTAATTTCCGTGCTGCTTGTTTAAGTGCGCATGTGTGGTCATTGTACCATGGAGCAAGTTTTTTCTCCCTAATCAGTTTAGTTTTGAGTGGGGCTACGTTATCTAAGGTTGTGCGCAGTACGGTCTCTAGGTTTTGAGTTGCCTGATCTAGTTCTTTAGGTTCTGATGCTGATATATTTGGTAATTCTGGTAGGCAGTTTATGAACGCTGCTGCAGTTGCAGATGTAATAGTGCGCTTACATTTAAAACGATTTGGTTGCTGTATATTATTGGACAGGGACACTTCATATATTAGTAGGGAGTGATCAGAGATTAAGTCATTCTGTGGTATAATTTCCAGGTTGTCTATGTTTATACCATAAGTAAGTATTAAATCTAAGGTATGTTTACAGCGGTGAGTGGGTCCTGTTACATTTTGGGTGATGCCTAAGGATTCTAAAATAGAATCAAACGCAATTTTGAGTGGATTACACTTATCCTCATAATGAATATTAAAGTCACCAACAATTAGAGCTTTCTTAGTTGATAAGACTAATTTAGAAAGAAAATCGGCAAATTCGTTAAGAAATTCTGAGTAAGGACCAGGGGGTCGATAAACAGTAACCAGTTTAAACATACTATTTTTATCAGATGAACATTTATTGGTTATGTCAGAGATAAGAACTTCAAACGAGTTTGTTATGGGAGTTGATTTTACAGTAAGACCTATGTCTTTATCATAAATTGCGGCTATTCCTCCACCACGACCGCTAAGACGTGGCTTATGTTCATAACTGTAACCCGGAGGAGATGCTTCATTTAAACCTAGATACTCATCAGGTCTAGCCCAGGTCTCGGTTAAACACAGGGCACTAAGACAATTATCTGTAATTATTTCATTTACAATTACTGTTTTGCATGCAAGTGACCTGATGTTTAGAAGTCCTAACTTTAGTTTAACTTTACTAGGGTTTTCATGATGCTCATTTAGATTAATTTTAATTAAGTTATTATGACATACTTTTTGATTTTGTTTTGGCTTACACCTGCCACGGTAAACAGACACAGTCTCAATGGTTTGTGACCTAAGGATTCCGGGTGACGTCCGATGGCGACTCGCAGACAGTCGGTTAGGCCTGTTAGTCTGCTGCCTGGTCTTGGCTCTGGATAGTCATTTAACACTATCTGCCGCTACACTAACGCGGTGGTAAAGCCTGTCACCTATGCTGCAAGAAATGCGAGCAGCACCCTCCCACGTGGGGTGGACACCATCCCGCTTCAAAAGACCAGGCCTTCCCTCAAAGGTGGACCAGTTATCTACAAAATCGATGCAGTTTTCTGAGCACCATTTAGACATCCAGCGGTTCAGCGACAACAACCTGCTGTAGGTTTCGCCACTGGGTCGAATCGGTAAGGGGCCAGAGCACACTACTGCCTCAGACATCGACCTAGCTAACTCACACACCTCTTTAACATTACTCTTAGTAACCTCAGACTGCCGTAAACGAACATCATTAGTGCCGACGTGGATAACAATCTTCGAAAATCTACGATTAGCATTAGCCAGCACTTTCAGGTTTGCTCTGATGTCAGGCGCCCTGGCCCCCGGAATACAAGTGACTATGGTTGCTGGTGTCTCTATGGGGGTTGCAATACGCACGTGTCGGAGCTGAGAATCTCCTATAACCAGAGCACTTACATTAACAGGCTGCTCAGCGGGTGGCTCACTGAGTGGGGAAAACCTGTTGGACACGTGCAACTGAGATGGTCGGTGCTTTTCCCTACGACTATGTCGCCGAGACGTCACCCAGTCGCCCCGCTGTGAGGGCTCTAATGCCGGAGTCTGGGGTTCTGTACCTGAACTGCTGGCATTCGGGACTGCTACAGCTGAAACTAAGCCCTCACTAGTAGTGGTCTGTTCTAACGCCCGAATGCGCCCTTCTAACACTGAGATCTTCTCCGTTAGACTAACCACTAATCTACACTTATCACATGTAAAGTTATCACTAAACACGGAGAAGGAATAACTGAACATATTACACTCGGAACATGGATACAAAGCTCCTGCTGGGGCCATAGTAACAAAGTAATATACTTAGCTTTACAAGATGAGTTGGAGATGATGTTTATGTTGGATTCACCGGCGCTTCTGCTGGTAGTCACAGAAGAACGGCTTTAATTCCGGATGAAACAGGCGATGATGAGCTGGAATACAAAAACCACCAACCAAAGCAACACAAACACGCTTCGTTCGGACAAAAGCGGCTGTAATTCTAAAGGAAAACGGTGTTATGCGCTGGTGTACAAAACAAATAAACGCGGTTCCTACGAACAGAAACGGTTATAACTCCCCACAAAACAGAGGTGTTTTAAGAGCTGAAATACAGAACACAACCAAACACAAACGCGCTTCGTGCGGACCGAAAACGGTTTTAATTCTGGATAATTATGATGTTTATGCGCTGAAGTACAAAAACAAACAAAACCGGCTTCGTTCGGATGCCGGTAGCAGAAGTTTCCTAGTTTCCAACACAGCACGAATTTACGTTAGTAAACACAAGCGCTTTTTTACGATAAACAAAATAAAACTAAATCAACAACACACGGAAGATTAACGTATAAATTATATGTTTAAAACATACGTATATAAAAAGTTATTTAGCTAAAGGCTACAAACAAACAACTAGGCTAGCGTCTCAGCGTGCGTACCACCGGAAGTGACGCTTAGTGGTTAAGTGACGCTTAACCACTGAGCTTCTTGTAGTCGTATCGAGATGACTCTATCGCTGACTGTGTTGTACTTCAGGACAGTATTGGCCAGTCTTCGATTAAGAATAAAGGCAACGCCATTTCGTCTTTGGTTATCATTTCCAGAATAGTAGACCCAATGTTCGTTTGACTGGAAATGTCCGTATTGAGTCCACTTTAGTTCACTAATTCTGAGTAAATCAAGTCCTGTTCTGTCCATTTTGGCTTTGACAATGTCGAGTTTGCCTTGGTTCATGGTTCGTACATTCCAAGTTCCTAGTCTGATGATATATCTGATTTGATCTTCCCTTTCGACCAAGCGACATCAGCACCAAGACGACCTTGCGGCTTTGATTCTGGCGCATCATAAGCATTGATCCTACTCAAGACGACCATCGGCTCTTCCCCAGTAGCTTGTTGAGTGCCTTTCGACCTAGGGGCGCATCTTCCAGCACTGTATCGCATTCCTTTAGTTGTACGCTACATCAAGTTTTCTTGGCATAGTACGGAAGTAGATTGCCAGGCCTTTCTCCTGCGCAGTAATGTGGTACCTGTGAGGAGCCACACTGGATCAGTGTTGTAGCCATTGTCAATACGAGATTGATAAGAGATTGATAATTTGCTTCCATCACGCAACGTCCTGCTGCCGACATTGGGCTGTACGTTTAGTCTGGCACCTCAGTTGAGACCTATCCCCCTTGGGGGCCCCTGCTAGCATAATACACTTGACTCTAAACTGCTTTTAGCCAGGTGGCCTGCATTCGACTCCCGGTATATGAGGGAGTCTATCAAGGAGCAGTCAACATGAGCCACCAGTGGCTGACCACTGGGAAGCTTGATTGTATAGTGGTTAGTACTCTGCGTTGTGGCCGCAGCAACCCCGTTTCGAATCCAGGTCATGGCACTGTCTTTTTGTATGCCGTGCTTCTCTCCTCGGTCAAGAGACAGAAATGTGGCTGGAGCTTCAGGGAGGTCATGACCACACTCATGCAGGGGTCAGTGGCGCAATGGATAACGCGTCTGACTACGGGTCAGAAGATTCTAGGTTCGACTCTTGGCTGGCTCGGTTACCTTATGCCTTTTTTTCTCTCTAACTCCTTGTGTGTGGTTCTCTGTACCCCAGATCCAACAATGCAGGTCTTGTTAAGGTGACAAAGGCTTGGCAGAGCGAAAAGAAGTGGCTGATGCTGGTGTCAGCCGGTGCAGAGCCTTGCAATTTCCCATATGGTCTAGCGGTCAGGATTCCTGGTTTTCACCCAGGCGGCGGAGTTCGACTCCTGGTATTGGAATTGGTCTTTATGATTGGACTTGAGCAAAAATTTGCCTACTCGGCTCTTTGTAAGGGGAATTAGCTCAAATGGTAGAGTGCTCGCTTAGCATGCAAGAGGTAGTGAGATCAATGCCCTCGTTCTCCAGGTTTTAAAATTATGTAGAGAAACAGATGGACTACAGTCAGTAATTGTAGAACTACAAAGTGCTTCAATATGGTAAGTGGAGCTGATAAAATGGACAGTTGAGTTTAGAAACAAAGAGGTTGTTTTAATGTCATGTTCTAACCCAGGGGTGGGGAACCTTCTACCCACTGAGGGCCAGATTAATAATTACATATATGGTCACGGGCTACAGACTACAATGACGCAACATAGAGCCAAATTAATATAGGCTTTATAAATACATGATGCTGATGGTATGTAGTGTTTATATTTGATCTCAGACTTACCTTATCATAATTTCAATGTGACGGTTGTGAATGTTTGGTCTTGACCAGCTGTGGAATATCTTGGGGCAATGATGTCGTGGCAACACGCAACCAGTATGTGGCAACATAACTCGTATTTGTTATGTCTGTTGTATCGTCTAAAGTTTAATTAATTGCATAAAGCCCAGACAATAAAATCTAGGAAATATATGGCGGGCCACATTTGATTGAGCGGGGGGGCCGTATACGGCCCACGGGCCGGAGGTTCCCCACACCTGTTCTAACCTGTAATATATTGCATTTCTTAAAATGTCCACTAGGTGGAGTCTAAACCTGTAAAACTCTCTGATATTTTACTCTTAACGATTTCACATTGTAACAACATCTTCTGTTGTTTTAACCCGAGGTGGCTCTGACGGAAACCTGTTCACCCTCTCGAGGTTAAAGACTGCAAGTCGAGACTGCAGTGCCAACAATGCTGCTCCTACTAGATGTGACGGAAACCACCTGGCGTGTTTGCACCAAAAATGTCCAGAACTTAAAACGGACTTTATCACAGACTGAACTGAACAATGAAGAACTTACATTATTTTTTTGCTAGTTACAACTTTCAGTTCAATTTAATTTTGTGTTTGTATGATTTGTGTAAATCCTATTAATTTAAAGTATCCTCCAAGCCACCCAAGAAGGACGGGACCCTGGTGAGTCTGGTTCCTCTCAAGGTTTCTTCCTGAGTTTTTCCCTGCCACAGTCGCCCTCGGCTTGCTCAACAGGGGTTTTTGGTCCGTTGGTCCTGGATTTTGTAAAGTTGCTTTGAGACAATGTTCATTGTAAAAAGCGCTATATAAATAAATTTGACTTGACATGTGTCTGAGATCTCTAACTCAAGCACCGTTTATGCAATCCATTTGATTGCAGCTCACGAACTTTCTTTTAAAGATGAAAAGCATGAGTTGGCAGTGGTGGGACTCGAACCCACGCCCCCCAGCGCCTTAGACCACTCGGCCACGCTACCACTAGTTAAGATGCCGATCGAAACGAGCAACTACGTATGCAATTTCTACCTGCATTTTCCAATAGAAGTCAAAGAGGTTGCAAGTGCAATTGCCACACTTGTGATAGCTCAGTCGGTAGAGCATCAGACTTTTAATCTGAGGGTCCAGCGTTCAAGTCCCTGTTCGGGCGAGTTGTTTCTTACTGCATTAGGTGAGCGGTAATGTCCCGTACTACGTGCTTTGTTTAGAATGATGAAGAATTTGTACTTTGTGAGATATTTCTAAGTAAAATAGCATGTACTTGATAAGCTTGAAATAATAGCACTCTGTGTGTGTAACATGTTCTCCATACCAACTAGTTGTTTTAAACAGACTGTAGTAAATAGAGGACCGTTTAAATCTATATTTATGTGCAGCCTAATAATGCACTGAGTTTTAGATATTAATACCCACGTATTTTATGTTGAATGACATGCATCATAATTTTAGTTCTTGCTTCACAGAGCTGCTCTGTTATTGCACTGCACTAAACAGTTGGTATATCCTGCACTATTTTGGCCCCTACATAATGCAGCATCAACCCTTAAGACAGTCTGTCAGTGGTACAAAGTTACGATTTGGTTCAGTTCGTCCTAAAGGCTGCGATAAATGTGAGTACGTGAGCTTAAACACGTTGAACCCCCACTTTATAATGCAGCATCAATGATCTGTTAGTACATTACAATTTACAAAGGGTAAAGGAGAATTCGTTATAAGGGGAATTAGCTCAATTGGTAGAGCGCTTGCTTCGCGTGCGAGAGGTATTGGGATCGATGCCCGCATTCTCCAATGCAGAAACATTATGATCGTTTAAAGGCAACACGTAATGTAAGACTTGTTTCGTCATTGCTCACTGAAACGCTGCGTCAAAAATGCGGTCAGTTTACGCTCTATTTTTATTCATCGTTTAGTTTAAAGACCTTTATTAATTTTTTTAATTGACAAACATGCAATAACTTTGAAACAATCTTGAAACAAATCTTTTCACATTATTATGTATGGTAGAGGGTTAAAGATGTAAATTTGTATAAAGCATGAGCTGTAGCTGCACGCATTCAGTTTAAAACACTGATGCTCGCCTACAAAGCCAAAAATGGACCAGCCCCAAGCTACCATCGTGGTCTAATCAAACCCCGCTCTGTACCACGCAACCTCCGAGCCACTAGTCTCACTCGACTTGAGCCCCCACCCAGGACTAAAGGAAGACAAGCATCAAGGCTCTTCTCTGTTCTAGCACCCAAGTGGTGGAATGAACTTCCTCTGTCTGTCCGAACATCTGAGTCTCTTGCTGTCTTTAAAAAATGATTAAAAACCCACCTTTTTACTAAGCACTTAAGCTGACTTGTACTTATTTACTAACATTTTTTTTCCATTTCCAAAAAAAACCCCCCAAAAAAACACTTTGGTTCTAACATGTTTCAGCAGATTTGTGTTCTTTGACTGTTGTTTACTAAAACTTCAGAAATGAAATGTTTACTATGGAAGCACTTCTGTAAGTCGCTCTGGATGAGAGCGTCTGCTAAATGCAGAAAATGTAAATGTAAAATGTTAGAAGTATCTTTTCATATTATTATGTATGGTAGAGGGTTAAAGATGTAAATTTGTATAAAGCATGAGCTGTCAGAAGTGAGATTCAAACCCACGCCTCAATGAGAGACTGTGACCTGAACGCAGCACCTTAGACCGCATCCTGACTTGCTTGGGTACCGTTGACACCACATCATATATCAATAGAAAGGGAGCCCCATATGAGCACTCCAACTGACCAAATAATGATTTTGGGTGGACCATTCTTAGCACTGTAACGGCACTAGCATGTTAGGGTGTGTTTTCTCTGGTATGAGTGTATTAGGTACAGCCTTCTTGTTGGGTTTTTAACTGACTGGATTATGTGTTAATAACTCAAACCCTGTTTGTGCTGGTTGTAGGCTATTCAATCGACCACTAGATGTAGTGTAGTGTGTATTCGTGTTTCCTTAATTTCGTTGTGTTCTCCCTTAATGTAATTGCGTTCCACTTTAAAGAATTTGTGTTGTCTCTTAATATATTCGCGTTTTTCCTTATTGTTGTTGACATGTCAGCTTTTGTTTGTTTTGTAAATGTTATTGTGTTTTAACTCAGCGGGCCACCGTAATATAGATGGCATAATATGAATACAGTTAGAAAGTAAAACGATGTCGCATGCTGACCTGTGTGGAATACAACTAATGTATGTAGTACTAAGAAGTGTTTCTTAAGGGTTTTTTTTTTTGTGTTCTTGCTGGAACTGTTCTACAGGACAACGTATGTTAAAGTTTGTAATTCAAGTCACATCCTTGTGAGGGTTAAAGCAATTTGCAGATCCCGGGTAGCTCAGTCGGTAGAGCATCAGACTTTTAATCTGAGGGTCCAGGGTTCAAGTCCCTCTTTGGGCGAGTTGTTTATTACTGCATTAGGTGAGCGGTAATGTCCCGCACTTCATGGTTTAATTAGAAAGTTGAAGAATTTGTACTTTGTGAGATGTTATTAAGTGAAATACCATGTACTTGATAAGCTTGAAATAATAGCACTCTGTGTGTGTAACATGTTCTCCACACCAACTAGTTGTTTCAAACAGACTGTAGTAAATAGAGGACAGTTTAAATCTATATTTATATTTATATATTTATCTATACTTATATTTATCACTGGGCCAGTGATAGCTCAGTGATTAAGGTACTGGACTAGTAAACAGAAGGTTGCCGGTTCAAGCCCCGCCACCACCAAGTTGCTACTGTTGGGTCCCTGAGCAAGGCCCTTAACCCTCAATTGCTCATTGTGTAAGTTGCTTTGGATAAAAGTGTCTGCTAAATGCTGAAAATGTAAATTTATGTGTAGCCTAATAATGCGCTGAGTTTTAGATATTAATACCCACATATTTTTTGTTGCCTTAAAGACTCACTTAAATCCTGATCTAATTTTTGAAGCTGCGATTAAGCGATGCCGCAACGAGTTTCATATTACATGAAACCCTTAAATAATCATAATGTATCTGCACTGGAGAATGCAGGCATCGACCCCACTACCTCTCACATGCTAAGCGAGCGCTCTACCATTTGAGCTAATTCCCCTTACGATGCACCTTTGTTCCCATTTTGGAGGTTGTGATATTACTTTAAACTTACCTTTTCTTGCCGCTCAGGTGGCGCAGCGGTAAAAAGAAACGCGCTGCAACCAGGGCTGGATTCTGAGAAGCGTCGTATCGAATCCAGCCTTGCTTTACCGGTTCGAAGCTGAGTGGCTATATGAGCAACAATTGGCCGGTTGCTCATGTGGGGGGTGGGACAAAGAACCGGATGTGGGTCTCTCTCTGTCAGAATGCGATTGCGTTCTCTGCCGGCTGATTGGAGGCGCTTACACAAAGATGGGAGGGGGTGCCCTTAGGGTGTGTCTCTCCGCAATGTGTGGGTGGCAAAGATGCATCTGGCTGCTGCTCGTGTTTCGGAGGGGATACGGGTTAGCTTCAATCACCTCCGTCAGAGCAGGGTTCGGCATAGACAGAGAGGAAGCACGATGCTAATTGAACAATTGGATGCGCTGAAAAAGGGGTAAATTTTCATGTAATTACTGATATTTTACTGGATCTCTGCTGATATCTTGTGGGCCATATTGACTAATCAGTGAAAATTAATGTTTCCTTGTATAATAAAACCATTATGCTTATTTAGCTTTATTTAGCTTTAATTATTAAAGAGTTAATAAGATAGTGATGGTGAAACTAAAAACCTGTTATTACCGTCACTAAGTGTCTTTACCATCACAAGAAGTTATGTGTTGGTAATGACATGTTGAGGTAATGACAGTTTTTACTTAGGAAAAAAGTAAACAGCTAGTATACAATGTACTTTACATACATTTAAATAATGTGAACATTTCAGTTGTAAAATACTGCTGTAACAATGTAAATAGACGCTGATAAACATACTTTATGATCAGGATGAATACATGTTTAAATTTCTCACACTTTTAGAGATCAAAAGCCTGGGTCCTGGCATCCATGCGGATGTTACTTTGACACGTACCACCTACCTCAGCATTGTTGCAGACCATGTACACCCAGTTCATGCAAACTGTATTCCCTGATGGCTGTGTCCTCTGAAGAAGTAAACTTGCATAAAGCATGAGATGTCAGAAGTGGGATTCGAACCCACGCCTCCAGGGGAGACTGCGACCTGAACACAGCGCCTTAGACCGCTCGGCCATCCTGACACGCTTGCAAGGTCCTAATGCCAATTACCAACAACACCCCCACATGGCCAAAGATTTGTACAAAGTGCTGAATCTTTTCACATTATTATGTACAGTATATATATATATACAGTATGTTAGAAGGTTAAAGACATAAATTTGTATAAAGCACTAGCAGTCAGAAGTGGGATTCAAACCCACGCCTCATGGGACACTGTGACCTGAACTTAGCGTTTTAGACCTCATCCTGACTAGCTTGGGTACCATCGACACCACCATTTGTACGAACTGCTTAATCTTTTCACATTATTATGTATGGTAAATGTACTGATTGTAACCCATTTGCTGCACTGTACACTTTGTCACTAGGTTGTAAATCATATATCAATAGAAAGGGAGCCCCATATGAGATCTCCAACTGACCAAATAATGTTTTTGGGTGGACTATTGTTAGCACTGTAACGGCACTAGCATGTTAGGGTGTGTTTTCTCTGGTATGAGTGTATTAGGTACAGCCTTCTTTTTGGGTTTTTAACTGACTGGATTATTTATTAAGAACTCAAACCCTGTTTGTGCTTGTTGTAGGCTATTCAATCGTCCATCAGATGGCATATTATGAATACAGTTAATTTTGCGTTAGAATCAAGCAATAGAACACGAGAGGGAGTGTGTTATCGCGAATAACATCACGGCTGTGATTCGGTCGCAGCCGTGATGTTATTTGCGATAACACATGACCTCAAGTGTTCTATTGCTTTTATACAACAGTTTTTACAAAATAAAGAAAAAAAATAAATCAAAGAAGCCCTGAATTTCATAATAAATATGCTTTAATATTGACAATACCTTCTGCCAAAAAGTAGTTCCACAACGAATATAAAGTTTAACACTACAAAGCAGACATCCCAAGTTGCAAAAACTCATTTCAGGGAGGTAAGAACAACAAGAAGAAAAAGGCAAGAACCTCCGAAGGAAAAAAATAAATAAAAAACCTCTTGCACACACCAAAGGATATTGGTGATAACAGAACTTTTAGGAGCTGCCAACTGGGCTATTAAACTAACTGTTCGCGTTACAAACACATTAATGTTCCCTACATAGTGCACTAGATTGTGTATCAGATCACGGATTCATGTTCCCTACATAGTGCACTAGACAGTGAATTAGACAACTGATTTATGTTCCCTACACAGTGCGCTAGATTGTATATCAGATAACGGATTTAAAACGCGATCGGGAAAAAGGTCTGTGTCGCCTGCGTGCGCGTTTGTGTGCATGAAGCTTGTTGTTACTGGCAACGCGTCAGCGAAGTAATACAGTTGTGGTGTGAAAAGGCTGTGCTGTTATCACGAATATCACTTCTCAACCAATCAGATTGTAAGGTCGGAACTAACTGTTGTATAAAGTAAAACGATGTCTGTTTCTATCACAGTTTCATCGCATGCTGACCTCTAGAATACAACTAATGTATGTAGCACTAAGAAGTGTTTCTTAAGGGTTCTTTTTGTGTTCTTGGTAGAACTGTTTCTACTTGAAGAACTCTTTAGTATAATTTAAGGTTCTTTGCTAACTCAATTTGAGTTTTATGGATTTTTTTTTCTCTTGCCACATATAAATGCACATAACATTTTAATGACTGGAAAACAATCGTGCAATTGATACAGGAAAAAAGGAAAAAAGTGAAAGAAAGGAATCTGTTTGTAATTTACCTGCAAAATTCTCCTCCCGAGATGTTTTTCTTTGTGTGTGTAAGCAGCAACATACTTCACCTAAAACTTTATATAATCGCCTTCAAGAGAGATAGCACGGATCTCTACAGCCCGGATAGCTCAGTCGGTAGAGCATCAGACTTTAATCTGAGGGTCCAGGGTTCATGTTCGGGCGAGTTGTTTCTTACTGCATTAGGTAAGTGGTAATTTCCTTTACTACATGGTTTATTCAGAAAGTTGAAGAATTTGTACTTTGTGAGATATTTCTAAGTGAAATAGCATGTACTTGATCAGCTTGAAATAATAGCACCTTGTACAGTGTATCACAAAAGTGAGTACACCCCTCACATTTCTGCAGATATTTAAGTATATCTTTTCATGGGACAACACTGACAAAATGACACTTTGACACAATGAAAAGTAGTCTGTGTGCAGCTTATATAACAGTGTAAATGTATTCTTCCCTCAAAATAACTCAATATACAGCCATTAATGTCTAAACCACCGGCAACAAAAGTGAGTACACCCCTTAGTGAAAGTTCCTGAAGTGTCAATATTTTGTGTGGCCACCATTATTTCCCAAAACTGCCTTAACTCTTCTGGGCATGGAGTTTACCAGAGCTTCACAGGTTGCCACTGGAATGCTTTTCCACTGCTCCATGACGACATCACGGAGCTGGCGGATATTCGAGACTTTGCGCTCCTCCACCTTCCGCTTGAGGATGCCCCAAAGATGTTCTATTGGGTTTAGGTCTGGAGACATGCTTGGCCAGTCCATCACCTTTACCCTCAGCTTCTTCAATAAAGCAGTGGTCGTCTTAGAGGTGTGTTTGGGGTCATTATCATGCTGGAACACTGCCCTGTTACCCAGTTTCCGGAGGGAGGGGATCATGCTCTGCTTCAGTATTTCACAGTACATATTGGAGTTCATGTGTCCCTCAATGAAATGTAACTCCCCAACACCTGCTGCACTCATGCAGCCCCAGACCATGGCATTCCCACCACCATGCTTGACTGTAGGCATGACACACGTATCTTTGTACTCCTCACCTGATTGCCGCCACACATGCTTGAGACCATCTGAACCAAACAAATTAATCTTGGTCTCATCAGACCATAAGACATGGTTCCAGTAATCCATGTCCTTTGTTGACATGTCTTCAGCAAACTGTTTGCGGGCTTTCTTGTGTAGAGACTTCAGAAGAGGCTTCCTTCTGGGGTGACAGCCATGCAGACCAATTTGATGTAGTGTGCGGCGTATGGTCTGAGCACTGACAGGCTGACCCCCCACCTTTTCAATCTCTGCAGCAATGCTGACAGCACTCCTGCACCTATCTTTCAAAGACAGCAGTTGGATGTGATGCTGAGCACGTGCACTCAGCTTCTTTGGACGACCAACGCGAGGTCTGTTCTGAGTGGACCCTGCTCTTTTAAAACGCTGGATGATCTTGGCCACTGTGCTGCAGCTCAGTTTCAGGGTGTTGGCAATCTTCTTGTAGCCTTGGCCATCTTCATGTAGCGCAACAATTCGTCTTTTAAGATCCTCAGAGAGTTCTTTGCCATGAGGTGCCATGTTGGAACTTTCAGTGACCAGTATGAGAGAGTGTGAGAGCTGTACTACTAAATTGAACACACCTGCTCCCTATGCACACCTGAGACCTAGTAACACTAACAAATCACATGACATTTTGGAGGGAAAATGACAAGCAGTGCTCAATTTGGACATTTAGGGGTGTAGTCTCTTAGGGGTGTACTCACTTTTGTTGCCGGTGGTTTAGACATTAATGGCTGTATATTAAGTTATTATTATTATTTTTCTTAAATTTTTACCCCTTTTTCTCCCCTTTTAGCGCATCCAATTGTTCAATTAGCATCGTGCTTCCTCTCTGTCTATGCCGAACCCTGCCCTGATGGAGGTGATTGAAGCTAACCCGTATCCCCTCCGAAACACGAGCAGCAGCCAGATGCATCTTTGCCACCCACACATTGATGAGTTTGGCGCCACCTAGCGTTGCATGCGGAGAGACACACTCTAAGGGCACCCTCTCTCATCTCCGTGTAAGCGCCTCCAATCAGCCTGCAGAGAACGCAATCGCATTCTGACAGAGAGAGACCCACATCCGGTTCTTTGTCCCACCCCCCACATGAGCAACCGGCCAATCGTTGCTCATATAGCCACTCAGCTTCGAACCAGTAAAGCAAGGCTGGATTCGATACCACGCTCTCAGAATACAGCCCTGGTTGTAGCGCGTTTCTTTTTACCGCTGCGCCACCTGAGCAGCTATATTGAGTTATTTTGAGGGAAGAATAAATTTACACTGTTATATAAGCTGCACACAGACTACTTTTCATTGTGTCAAAGTGTCATTTTGTCAGTGTTGTCCCATAAAAAGATATACTTAAATATCTGCAGAAATGTGAGCGGTGTACTCACTTTTGTGATACACTGTATGTGCAACATGTTCTCCACCCCAACTTGTTGTATGCCAAGCTGTTTCAAACAGACTGTAGTAATTGCACTACATTAAACAGTTGGTATATCCTGCACTATTGTGGCCCTTACATAATGCAGCATCAACACTCTGTTAGTACATGACCATTTACAAAGGGTCCTTCGTAAGGGGAATTAGCTTAAATGGTAGAGCGCTTGCTTAACACGCGAGAGGTAGAGGGATCTATGCCCGCATTCTCTAGTGTACAGACATTGTGATAATTTAATGGCATCACGTAATACGAAAGTCAATGCGTCATTGCTCACTGAAACTATATCTTTTCAGATTGTTATGTATGGTAGGGAGTTAAAGTTGTAAATTTGTATATAGCATGCGCTGTCAGAAGTGGGATTCGAACCCACACCTCCAAGGGAGACTGTGACCTGAACACAGCACATTAGACAGCTCGGCCATGCTGACTAGTGAGTACTTTTGGCAATATAGTGTATTAAGTGACTTCAAAAGAGTCGAAACAGGTATAAAACCTTTTTATATGAATTGAAGTTTTACAGGACAACGTATGTTAAAGTTTGTAATTCAAGTCACGTCCTTGTGAGGATTAAAGCAGGTTGCAGAGCCCGGATAGCTCAGTCGGTAAAGCCTCAGACTTTTAATCTGTTGGTCCAGGGTTCAAGTCCCTGTTCAGGCAAGTTGCTTCCTACTGCATTAGGTAAGCGTTAATGTCCCGTACTACGTGGTTTGTTTAGAATGATGAAGGAATTTGTACTTTGTGAGACGTTTGTAAGTGAAATAGCATGTACTTGATCAGCTTGAAATAATAGCACACTGTATGTGTAACATGTTCTCCACACCATCTAGTTGTACGTCCAGCTGTTTCAAACAGATTGTAGTAAAAAGAGGACAGTTTAAATATATATGTATGTGCAGCCTAATAATGCACTGAGTTTTAGATATTAATACCCACATATTTTATGTTGAATAACATGCATTATAATTTCAGTTCTTGCTTCACAGAGCTGCTTTGTTATTGCACTGCACTAAACAGTTGGTATATCCTGCACTATTGTGGCCCTTACATAATGCAGCATCAATGCTCTGTTAGTACATTACAATTTACAAATGGTAAATGGTAATTCCCCTTCATAAGGGGAATTAGCTCAAATTGTGGAGCGCTCGCTTAGCATGTGAGAGGTAGTGAGATCGATGCCCGCGTTCTCCAGGTTTTAAAATTATGTAGAGAAACAGATGGACTACAGTCAGTAATTGTAGAACTACAAAGTGCTTCAATATGGTAAGCGGAGCTGATAAAATGGACAGTGAGTCTAGAAACAAGGAGGTTGTTTTAATGTTATGTTCTAACCTGTAATAAATTGCATTTCTGAAAATGTCCACTAGGTGGAGGCAAACCCCAAATTTACAAAATTGCTCCTGATGACTATTGTTTATTGAAACACAACATTTCCATCACAGATCTGCTTCAAACTTAGGGAGATCCGCTGTCAGAACTCGGACACAGTCTCTATGTTCAAGTCTAGATTGAAAACATATTTATTTACTCAGGCTTTTGATTGGTCTTTTCAAACTAAACAAGCAAACCTAGTTATGCTGTAATAGTTAGGGGTGCTGGAGTCTAAACCTGTAAAACTCTCTGATATTTTACTCTTAACGATTTCACATTGTAACAACATCTTCTGTTGTTTTAACCCGAGGTGGCTCTGACGGAAACCTGTTCACCCTCTCGAGGTTAAAGACTGCAAGTCGAGACTGCAGTGCCAATAATGCTGCTCCTACTAGATGTGACGGTAACCTGGCGTGTTTGCACCAAAAATGTCCAGAACTTAAAACGGACTTTATCACAGACTGGACTGAACAATGAAGAACTTACATTATTTTTTTGCTAGTTACAACTTTCAGTTCAATTTTATTTTGTGTTTGTATGATTTGTGTAAATCCTATTTATTTAAAATATCCTCCAGGCCACCCAAGAAGGACGGGTCCCTGCTGAGTCTGGTTCCTATCAAGGTTTCTTCCTGAGTTTTTCCCTGCCACAGTCGCCCTCGGCTTGCTCAATAGGGGTTTTTGGTCTGTTGGTCCTGGATTTTGTAAAGTTGCTTTGAGACAATGTTCATTGTAAAAAGCGCTATATAAATAAATTTGACTTGACGTGTCTGAGATCTCTAACTCAAGCACCGTTTATGCAATCCATTTGAGTACTACTGTATTTTATAGAGTACATCCTGAGCTTTTTAGTAATGTCACATTTGTGGGTGTGTGGCAAGCAGCTCATGAACTTTCTTTTAAAAATGGCTGCCATGTCATATTTCACGTTTTATGGAAATAAGCAAAGTAAGAGATCAGTTTTGTTCAATATGAGTCGTAACTTCAGTTTATAAAGATTACAGAAATGTACAGCAATTTTAACCCTTTCTAAACAAAACATTTATCCAATGTCCTTTGTTGTGGCAAGCAGGACTAACTGCCCCCTGTTTTTAGCCTATTTCTATACAAGGAAGCAGAGAGCTGAGTAAGGCAGAAAATATTTTATTACAAATTTATGCAGGAAATTCAGGTGGTGGTGTGTTAGTGTGTGTTGTGCTGGAATGACTGGATAAGACACAGCAGCGCTGCTGGACTGAGAATAGTCCACCAACCAAAAACATCCAGCCATCAGCACCCAGTGGGAAGCGTCCTATGACCACTGATGAAGGTCTAGAAGATGACCAACTCAAACAGCAGCGATAGATGACTGATCGTTTCGGACTTTACATCTACAAGGTGGACCAACTAGGTAGGAGTGTCTAATAGAGTGGACAGTGAGTGGACACGGTATTTAAAAACTCCAGCAGCGCTGCTGTGTCAGATCCACTCATGCCAGCACAACACACACTAACACACCACCACCATGTCAGTGTCACTGCAGTGCTGAGAATGATCCTCCACCTAAATAATACCTGCTCTGTGGTGGTCCTGTCAATAATTGTAGAACTTTAAAGTGCTTCTATATGGTAAGTGGAGCTGATAAAATAGACAGTGAGTGTAGAAACAAGGAGGTGGTTTTAATGTTATGGTTGATTAGTGTAAACTCACACTGTTGTATGTGCTTGCATGACTGTAGGACGCGTTTTCAGTGCATTACCGTAATATCCATAAAATGTGTCCTTGAGATTTCAGTGCAGAAAAGTTTGTGTAGAGACTGCAGCAGCGGATACTGTGTTTGTTTAGATTTTATAGTCATACTTTATTAACAAGTTTAAGGTAAGTTTATTAAAATAAACGTTTTTTGTATATTAGCTTCTGGATATTTTCGGATGCTACGGACAAAACTGTGTTGTACTGCTATGATGATACGACTATGTTCCAAACCCTTTTAGACTCTTCCACCACCGTTAGCGCTTCTCTCAGTTAGTTTAGCTCATTAAATATATTATCCACAATATCGCTTACTTTTACAAACCCAATTCCAAAAATGTTTAGACAGAAGAGAAAATGTCAATGTAAATATACAGCAGTTTGCTAGCATACAAACTACTAGCATACAAACATACATCGCTCCAAAATATGAATGAATGCTTCAACCAGGGTTGCCAGATTTCGCATCTCAAAGTCCGCCAAAATGCATGGAAAACCGCCCAACATACTCAGGAAAAACAGCCGATAATCAGCGCTTAAACAATATTAAACCAGTTAAACATGATCTACTACTGCTGATATCTCACAAATCAGTGATTACAAATTATTAATGTCATTTGAAATAATAAAAAACTAAGACTAAGAAGTCTTAAGGGTTTTTTGTGTTTTTGCTAGAACTGTTTCTACTTGAAGAACTCTTTAGTATAATTCAAGGTTCTTTGCTAACTCAATTAGATTTTTATGGATTTTTTTTTCTTGCCACATATAAATGCACATAACATTTAAGGACTGGAAAACAATCGTGCAATTGATACAGGAAAAACGGAAAAAGGTGAAAGAAAGGAATCTGTTTGTAATCTACCTGCAAAATTCTCCTCCTGAGATGTTTTTTTTAGTGTGTGTAAGCAGCAACATACTTCACCTAAAACTTGATATAATCGCCTTCAAGACAGCCAAAACAGAAATAAAAAAATTGTATATTAATTGAAGTTCTACAGGACAACATATGTTAAAGTTTGTAATTTAAGTCACATTCTTGTGAGGATTAAAGCAGGTTGCAGAGCCCGGATAGGTCAGTCGGTAGAGCATCAGACATTTAATCTGAGGGTCCAGGGTTCAAGTCCCTGTTCGAGTGAGTTGCTTCCTATTGCATTAGGTAAGCGGTAATTTCCAGCATTTAACCAGCCACAGTGAAGAACTGTTGGAGTAGCGACTAATCTTAACCCATCAGATACACGACCATTCTTTTGTTACAGTAAGCTTGCAAGCAGAGCAACAAGACGGTCAGTATTTAAGGGCTTCCTTTCTTACAACATTTCTTCTGCTAAACCATCGTGCTGTATGCTTAATTTAAGACTTCGTGGTGCATCGGTGTGTTTGAGCTTGTTCAAAAGCTCATTGGCTTTAGAACGTATGCTGTTTTCACAGTGTCTGCGTTCCATTTTAGATATAAACACAGTTATTGGGTGAGTAAATTTTTTTCCTATTATATCATAGTTGCATGTAGTCAGAGTGATGCTAGAGATAACAGCAACAATACAAAGGTACACCAAGTTAAGGTTTGTGTGCACAGTTACATAAAAGAAGGTTATGGGTCAAAAAGGGCATGTGCCACACTTGGGATTGTGATTGAGTATACGTTGCATTGGGTGGGTAAACATGGAGCCGGCGTTGAAAAGCATGAGTTGGCAGTGGTGGGATTCAAACCCACGCCCCCGAAGGGACTGGATCCTTAATCCAGCGCCTTAGACCGCTCGGCCACGCTACCACTGTTTAAGGGGCAGATCGAAACGAGCAACTACGTATGCAATTTCTACCTGCATTTTCCAATAGAAGTCAAAGAGGTTTGCAAGTGCAGTCACCACACTTGTGATGGAGCACAAGCTACACCAAACTGGTAAACATCATGAGTTGGTGATGAACTTTCTTCTTCAGACTGGTTTTTAAATGAAAGTCAAAGAGAAGGCAGGAACCCGGATAGCTCAGTCGGTAGAGCATCAGACTTTTAATCTGAGGGTCCAGGGTTCAAGTCCCTGTTCGGGTGAGTTGTTTCTTACTGCATTAGGTGAGCGGTAATGTCCCGTACTACATGCTTTGTTTAGAATGATGAAGAATTTGTACTTTGTGAGATATTTCTAAGTAAAATAGCATGTACTTGATAAGCTTGAAATAATTGCACACTGCATGTGTAACATGTTCTCCACACCAACTAGTTGTTTTAAACAGACTGTAGTAAATAGAGGACCGTTTAAATCTATATTTATGTGCAGCCTAATAATGCACTGAGTTTTAGATATTAATACCTACATATTTTATGTTGAATGACATCCATCATAATTTTAGTTCTTGCTTCACAGAGCTGCTTTGTTATTGCTCTGCACTAAACAGTTGGTATATCCTGCACTATTTTGGCTCTTACATAATGCAGCATCAACCCTTAAGTCAGTCTGTCAGTGGTACAAAGTTACAATTTGGTTCAGTTCGTCCTAAAGGCTGCGATAAACGTGAGTACGTGAGCTTAAACACGTTGAACCCCCACTTTATAATGCAGCATCAATGATCTGTTAGTACATTACAATTTACAAAGGGTAAAGGCGAGTTCTTTATACGAGCAATTAGCTCAATTGGTAGAGCGCTTGCTTCGCGTGTGAGAGATAGCGGTATCGATGCCCGCATTCTCCAATGCAGAAACATTATGATCGTTTAAAGGCAACACGTAATGTAAGAATCGTTTCGTCATTGCTCACTGAAACGCTGCGTCAAAAATGAGGTCAGTTTTCGCTCTATTTTCATTCATCGTTTAGTTTAAAGACCTTTATTAATTTTTTTAAATTGACAAACATGCAATAACTTTGAAACAATCTTGAAACAAATCTTTTCACATTATTATGTATGGTAGAGGGTTAAAGATGTAAATTTGTATAAAGCATGAGCTGTAGCTGCACACATTCAGTTTAAAACACTGATGCTTGCCTACAAAGCCAAAAATGGACCAGCCCCAAGCTACCATCGTGGTCTAATCAAACCCCGCTCTGTACCACGCAACCTCCGAGCCACTAGTCTCGCTCGACTTGAGCCCCCACCCAGGACTAAAGGAAGACAAGCATCAAGGCTCTTCTCTGTTCTAGCACCCAAGTGGTGGAATGAACTTCCTCTGTCTGTCCGAACATCTGAGTCTCTTGCTGTCTTTAAAAAACGATTAAAAACCCACCTTTTTACTAAACACTTAAGCTGACTTGTACTTATTTACTAACATTTTTTTTTCCATTTCCAAAAAAACTAACAAAAAAACACTTCTAACAGGTTTCAGCAGATTTGTGTTCTTTGACTGTTGTTTACTAAAACTTGAGAAATGAAATGTTTACTATGGAAGCACTTCTGTAAGTCGCTCTGGATGAGAGCGTCTGCTAAATGCAGAAAATGTAAATGTAAAATGTTAAAAGTGGAATTTAAACCTACACCTCCAGGGGAGACTGCAAACTAAACACAGCACCTTAGACCACTCAACCATCCTGACCTGCTTGCAAAGGTCTAATACCAATCCCACAACACCCCCACGTGAACTAAGCTTTGGATGAACTGTTGTATCTTTTCACATTATTATGTATGGTAGAGGGTTACAGATCGCAGCACCTTAGACCGCATCCTGACTAGCTTGGGTACCGTTGACACCACATCATATATCAATAGAAAAGGAGCCCCATATGAGCACTCCAACTGACCAAATAATGATTTTGGGTGGACCATTCTTAGCACTGTAACGGCACTAGCATGTTAGGGTGTGTTTTATCTGGTATGAATGTATTAGGTACAGCCTTCTTGTTGGGTTTTTAACTGACTGGATTATTTGTTAATAACTCAAACCCTGTTTGTGCTGGTTGTAGGATATTCAATCGAACACTAGATGTAGTGTAGTGTAGAGCATCAGACTTTTAATCTGAGGGTCCAGGGTTCAAGTCCCTGTTTGGGAGAGTTGTTTATTACTGCATTAGGTGAGCGGAAATGTCCCGTACAACATGGTTTAATTAGAAAGTTGAAGAATTTGTACTTTGTGAGATGTTATTAAGTGAAATAGCATGTACTTGATAAGCTTGAAATAATAGCGCTCTGTGTGTGTAACATGTTCTCCACACCAACTAGTTGTTTCAAACAGACTGTAGTAAATAGAGGACAGTTTAAATCTATATTTATGTGTAGCCTAATAATGCACTGAGTTTTAGATATTAATACCCACATATTTTTTGTTGCCTTAAAGACTCACTTAAATCCTGATCATAATTTTTGATGCTGCGTTTCATTAAGCGATGCCGCAACGAGTTTCATATTACATGATACCCTTAAATAATCATAATGTATCTGCACTGGAGAATGCGGGCATCGATCCCGCTACCTCTCACATGCTAAGCGAGCGCTCTACCATTTGAGCTAATTCCCCTTACGATGCTCCCTTGTTCCCATTTTGAAGGTTGTGATATTACTTTAAACTTACCTTTTCTTTTTCATGTAATTACTGATATTTTACTGGATCTCTGCTGATATCTTGTGGGCCATATTGACTAATCAGTGAAAATTAATGTTTCCTTGTATAATAAAACCATTATGCTTATTTAGCTTTAATTAGCTTTAATTATTAAAGAGTTAATAAGATAGTGATGGTGAAACTAAAAACCTGTTATTACCATCACTAAGTGTCTTTACCATCACAAGAAGTTATGTGTCGGTAATGACATGTTGAGGTAATAACAGTTTTTACTTAGGGAAAAAAGTAAACAGCTAGTATACAATGTACTTTACATACATTTAAATAATGTGAACATTTCAATTGTAAAATACAGCTGTAACAATGTAAATAGACGCTGAATAAACATACTTTATGATCAGGATGAATACATGTTTAAATTTCTCACATTTTTAGAGATCAAAAACCAAGGTCCTGGCATCCATGTGGATGTTACTTTGACACGTACCACCTACCTCAGCATTGTTGCAGACCATGTACACCCTTTCATGCAAACTGTATTATCTGATGGCTGTTGACTCTGAAGAAGTAACTTTGTATAAAGCTTGAGATGTCAGAAGTGGGATACGAACTCACACCTCCAGGGGAGACTGCGACCTGAACGCAGCACCTTAGACCGCTCGGCCATCCTAACATGCTTACGAGGTCCTAATGCCAATTACCAACAACACCCCCACATGGCCAAAGATTTGTACAAAGTGCTGAATCTTTTCACATTGTTATGTATGTTAGAGGGTTAAAGACATAAATTTGTATAAAGCACTAGCAGTCAGAAGTGGGATTCAAACCCACGCCTCATGGGACACTGTGACCTGAACTTAGCGTTTTAGACCTCATCCTGACTAGCTTGGGTACCATCGACACCACCATTTGTACGAACTGCTTAATCTTTTCACATCATTATGTATGGTAAATATACTGATTGTAACCCATTTGCTGCACTGTACACTTTGTCACTAGGCTGTAAACCATATATCAATAGAAAGGGAGCCCCATATGAGATCTCCAACTGACCAAATAATGTTTTTGGGTGGACCATTGTTAGCACTGTAACGGCACTAGCATGTTAGGGTGTGTTTTCCCTGGTATATGTGTATTAGGTACAGCCTTCTTTTTGGGTTTTTAACTGACTGGATTATTTATTAAGAACTCAAACCCTGTTTGTGCTTGTTGTAGGCTATTCAATCGTCCATTAGATGGAATAATATGAATACAGTTAATATTGCGTTAGAATCAAGCAATAGAACACGAGAGGGAGTGTGTTATCGCGAATAACATCACGGCTGTGATTCGGTCGCAGCCGTGATGTTATTCGCGATAACACATGACCTCAAGTGTTCTATTGCTTTTATACAACAGTTTTTACAAAATAAAGAAAGAAAATAAATCAAAGAAGCCCTGAATTTCATAATAAATATGCTTTAATATTGACAATACCTTCCGCCAAAAAGTAGTTCCACAACGAATATAAAGTTTAACACTACGATCGGGAAAAAGGTCTGTGTCGCCTGCGTGCGCGTTTGTGTGCATGAAGCTTGTCGTTACTGGCAACGCGTCAGCGGAGTAATACAGTTGTGGTGTGAAAAGGCTGTGCTGTTATCACGAATATCAGCACGGTTAGAACGCTTCTCAACCAATCAGATTGTAAGGTCGGAACTAACTGTGGTATAAAGTAAAACGATGTCTGTTTCTATCACAGTTTCATCGCATGCTGACCTCTAGAATACAACTGATGTATGTAGCACTAAGAAGTGTTTCTTAAGGGTTCTTTTTGTGTTCTTGGTAGAACTGTTGCTACTTGAAGAACCCTTTAGTAGAATTCAAGGTTCTTTGCTAACTCAATTTGATTTTTATGGATTTTTTTTTCTCTTGCCACATATAAATGCACATAACATTTTAATGACTGGAAAACAATCGTGCAAAATTCTCCTCCAGAGATGTTTTTCTTTGTGTGTAAACAGCAACAGCCTTCACCTTTAAAGCACCTTTAAAACCCCCTTTAGCCTTTTGTAAATTGTAATGTACTATCAGAGCGTTGATGCTGCATTATAAAGTGAGAGTGCAAAGTGTTTAAGCTCACATACTCTTTTCTGTATTATACCTTGCTTTTAAACCATCACAGACTCTATTTATCGCAGCCTTTAGGACGATCTAAACCCAATCAAAACTGTCTTTGTACCACTGATAGACTGACTTAAGGGTTGATGCTGCATTTTAAAGGGAATGTCGTGAGTTTCAGCTGTTCATCTTCTATGAAGCAGTTTCACCAGAAGAAAAACCATTAAAAAGTCACGTACCTCTACTTTAACAAAAAGTCATTTCAGATAAAACTCCGAGACATTTCAAAATTGGAGAATTATAAGTTATTGTGTGTTTGTGTAGCCCAATTAAAATTTGGGCATAACTAATATTTTGTTTATGTTAATTTATAACTAGTAAATAAGTTGTTCTTATTTGTTCTGTAAATAATGTTCTGGTTGTTTTATGCTGTTTAAAGTAAAGTGTATGTATAGCCCTCCCTTGATTTATTTTTAAGCCAATCAGCATGAACTGTCACAGGTCGGGAAAAGAGCGGGAGAAAGTGGGTGGAAAAGAAGAAAAAAGTGTCATGTAAGCGGGTAAAACACCTGTTTAGGATTTATCTTTCTTGATGCATTAAGACAAACGGACAGTGAGTCTTATATTAACATCTTGCAGTCGATTAGTGACATTGTTTATGCTGTATCAGCCGTGAACTTCGTCTCTTGAGTTTCGCGCATGGACATTGAAGGCAGTACGCTTCCTCAGCAACTGTGATGATTACAGTGGATTAAAAGCATCGGATAAACTCTGATTGTTTCATCCAAGATCAAAAGGAAAAAGACTGGTGGATTTTTTCTGTTTCATCCATGTAAACAAAGAACGTGGACAGCTCCACCACAACCGACCAAATATACTTCATGATCTGTGCTGATTGGGACTATTAGGTTGGATCAGGCCTGCAACGGTAATTTTGGGTACCCTTTTTTTAGTTAGTTATTTACCTAACTTAGGAGAGATTGATAATGTTTTGAATATTACTGATGGTAATTTGAGTGAATCTGTATTTTAACATTTTTGTAAAATATATTGGGGTTTGAAATGCATATTAATGATTGTGTAAATGAGTAAATAGTTAATTTGTTTAAGTATTATTAACGTATACAAGTTTGGTATGTGAGTCAGGGATAATGTTAATACAGCTACTGTAAATGGTGTTAGTAAATGGTGTTTTTTTTTGTGCAAGGTTAGTACCACATATATATAGGGTAATTGAAGTAGTTTTTTCAGTTTAAATAAGAGTATAGCTTAAATATAAAATAATCGTAAGTACTGATAAGTAGTGGCCCTTTTAAATCCTTACATTACCACAAAGAAAGAGATTTCTTAAACAAATAAAAGAAGTCAGGGAGCGCTTTCCAAATACAGCCAGGGGTGCTAGGGGGCGCTACATTTGTCAATTTAAACAAGTCAAAAAATGTCTTTAAACCAAACGATTTGAGTAAAAATAGAGCATAACTGTCACTGTAGAACTTACAGACTGACCTAATGTTTGATGCAGCGTTTCAGTGAGCAACGACTTTCATATTATGTGTTGCCTTTAAATGATCATAATGTTTCAGCATTGGAGAATGTGGGCATCGATCCCACTACCTCTCGCATGCTAAGCGAGCGCTCTACCATTTGAGCTAATTCCCCTTACACAAAACCTTCTTTTAGGATTTGTAAATTGTAATGTACTAACAGAGTGTTGATGCTGCATTATAAAGTGAGAGTGCAACGTGTTTAAGCTCACGTACTCTTTTCTGTATTATGCGTTGTTTTTAAACCATCACAGACTCAGTTTATTTAAAACCTTGATCTTAGCCTTTAGGACGAACAATGTGAGGTCTTTTATGAAGTGCATTTTTTCTTTGATTTTGTTGGACCTGTAGGAGATTGTCCTGTTCTTGTTGCAGCTCTGCTGGAGGGTTATTTTCTTGGTGTTTGTGGTGGTGGTGGTGGTGGGGTCTTTGTTCCCATTTTGGTTTATTTAGTAAATGATGTACTTTACATCCATTTAAATAATGTGAACATTTCCATTTTTGTCATAAAATACTGCTGTAACAATGTAAATGGACGCTGAATAAACATACTTAAATGGATATTTAAGTATTTAAGTACATATTTAAATGGATGTAAAGTACATCATATACTAAATAAACCAAAATGGGAACAAAGACCCCACCACCACAAACACCAAAAAAATAACCCTCCAGCAGAGCTGCAACAATAAACAGAGCAAGATCAGGATGAATACATGATTCAGTTTCTCAGAGATCAAAAGCCTGGGTCCTGGCATCCATGTGGATGTTACTTTGACACATACCACCTACCTCAGCATTGTTGCAGACCATGTACACCCTTTGATGAAAACTGTATTCCCTGATGGCTGTGTCCTCTAAAGAAGTAGATTTGTTTAAATCATGAGCTGTCAGAAGTGGGATTCGAACCCATAAACTGCTTAATCTTTTCACATTATTATGTATTGTAAATGTACTGACTGTAACCCATCTGCTGCACTGTACACTTTGTCACTAGGCTGTAAACCAAAAATCAATAGAAAGGGAGCCCCATATGAGATCTCCAACTGACCAAATAATGTTTTTGGGTGGACCATTCTTAGCACTGTAACAGCACTAGCATGTTAGGGTGTGTTTTCTCTAGTCTGAGTGTATTAGGTACAGCCTTCTTGTTGGGTTTTTAACTGACTGGATTATTTATTAAGATTAATTATTATTCATTAAGAACTCAAACCCTATTTGTGCTCGTTGTAGGCTATTCAATTGTCCACTAGATGGCATAATATGAATACAGTTACAAAGTAAAACGATGTCTGTTTCGAGCAAAGTTTCATCGCATGCTGACCTGTGTGGAATACAACTGATGTATGTAGCACTAAGAAGTGTTTCTTAAGGGTTCTCTTAGGTGTTCTTGGTAGAACTGTTTCTACTTGAAGAACCATTTAGAATAATTGAAGGTTCTCTGCTAACTCAATTTGATTTTTATGGATTTTTTTATTTTGCCACATATAAATGCACATAACATTTTAATGAAAAGCAACGCATAATATAGAAAAGAGTACGTGAGCTTAAACATGTTGCACCCTCACTTTATAATGCAGCATTAACACTGTTAGTACATTACAATTTACAAAGGGTAAAGGAAAGTTTTGTGTAAGGGGAATTAGCTCAAATGGTAGAGCGCTCGCTTAGCATGCGAGAGGTAGTGGGATCGATGCCCACATTCTCCAGTACACAAACATTATGATCATTTTGCAATCTGAAAAGATGAAATTAGGGTAAAATTCGTTGCAGCATCAACCATAAGGCTAGTCTGTCCGTGTTACAATGTCAGTAACGCCCTATTTACGCTCAAACAGTTTTGTTTACATACCTTTTTTGTTTTGTTTTGACAGAAACTTATAATTTTTTATAATGTTTTATTATTTGACACTGTTACAATTGATACATTATAAAGTATTGTACATATTTAAGTTCGGTGGCATAATTGGCTTGCTTTTAAAAACGACCACAGTGCGCCATCTACAGGCCATTCTTGGTACGTCTTGTTAAAACGTAGCCAATGGAAAACTGGTGCCCACACTTCTGTGGCTTGGGATCTACTATTTCATTCAACAGGTCATCGGGATCTACTTTTTAAAAAGGTTGGTCTCATCATTTTTCAAGAATGCTTTAAAGCTTTTTTAAATGCGCTTCATTTGCCTGTATTGATATTCAGCATTACAGGGCAAGCGTGGGTCCAGTGTCACGAACACCGGGCTCAAGACAAAAATACACCCTGGACAGGGCGCGTCAAACCATCGCAAAGCATCACACACTAATTTATCCACTCACTCACACATACAGGTGCAAATTAGCAGCAATTACACCTACTGGCACGTTTTCATACCCGGAGGAAAGCCACGCATACATGGTGAGTATACACCGATCAGCCATAACATTAAAACCACCTCCTTGTTTCTACACTCACTGTCCATTTTATCAGCTCCACCATATAGAAGCACTTTGTAGTTCTACAATTACTGACTGTAATCCATCTGTTTCTCTACATGCTTTTTTATTCCCCTTTTATGCTGTTCTTCAATGGTCAGGACTCTCCCAGGACCACTACAGAGCAGGTATTATTTGTGTGGTGGATCATTCTCAACACTGCAGTGACACTGACATGGTGGTGGTGTCTTAATGTGTTGTGCTGGTATGAGTGGATAAGACATAGCAGCGCTGCAGGTTTTTAAACACCTCATTGTCACTGCTGGACTGAGAATAGTCCACCAACCAAAAACATCCAGCCAACAGCGCCCTGTGGGAAGTGTCCTATGACCACTGATGAAGGTCTAGAAGATGACAAACTCAAACAGCAGCAATAGATGAACGATCGTCTCTGACTGTCTCTACAAGGTGGACCAACTAGGTAGGAGTGTCTAATAGAGTGGACAGTGAGTGGACACGGTATTTAAAAACTCCAGCAGCGCTGCTGTGTCTGATCCACTCATACCAGCACAACACACACTAACACACCACCACCATGTCAGTGTCTCTGCAGTGCTGAGAATGATCCACCACCTAAATAATACCTGCTCTGTGGTGGTCCTGTCAATAATTGTAGAAATTCAAGGTGTTCCTATATGGTGAGTGGAGCTGATAAAATAGACAGTGAGTGTAGAAACAAGGAGGTGGTTTTAATGTTATGTTCTAACCTGTAATAAATTGCATTTCTCAAAATGTCCACTAGGTGGAGGCAAATCGCAAATTACAAAAACAGTGACCACATTTCATGTCAATCTCGCTGACCTGTTAGAATGAGGTGCAATGTACCAATATGCACTGCGCGATCGACTGGTAGATCGTGGTCGACGTACTGGGCAGCCCTGGTGTATAACAACAGCAAACTGTAATGAGTGACATTATGAGCTTTAATTAACATATCCTCCCGAGACCGAGCAATTCATTTTTGTCACCTGTGGGGACACATGTCCGAGATCTCTAACTCAAGCACCATTAATGCAATCCATTTGAGTACTACTGTACTTTATAGAGTATGCCCTGGGCTTTTAATTAAGTCAGTCTGTCAGTGGTACAAAGACAGTTATGATTTGTTTCAGTTCGTCCTGAAGGCTGCGATAAACGTTTCAAATAAACCGAGTCTGTAACCGCTTAAAAGCAACACATAATATAGAAAAGACTACGTGAGCTTTAAAACATTGCACTCTTACACTCTTGCACCCCTGGCCTTCATAATGGCTATGGAGGTCATCATCAGGGCCTCAAGATGGGTGGTGGGGAGTGAGCGAGCTAAGAACGGGATCCGCCTTCCACCTATCCGAGCATACATGGACGACATGACCACTCTGACCACTACTGCAGCATGTACCAGGCGGTTACTTGGTAAACTGCAGGAGAACATAAAGTGGGCCCGGATGAAAATCAAGCCGAACAAGTCACGAAGTATTTCAATAGTCAAGGGACAGCTAAAAAACATGAAGTTCTACATTGGTGACGACCCAATACCAACAGTGTTTGAGCAACCTGTCAAAAGCCTGGGCAGATGGTACAACGCAAGCCTCAAGGACAAAGACCAAGTGCAGCAGGTAAGGCAAGAAGAAATGGCTCGGTGTCCCACGCTGTATGACTTACATGAGCCTCTATGGCAAAGGGGTCCTGGAACTGCCTATCACGAGCCTCACCGAAGAGTACAAGTGCGCTAAAGTAAGACTCCAGATGACTTTGAAGGACTCCAGAGACCAGACCATTAGCAATACTGCTCCACCCCTGATAACTGGACGGAAATGGACACCATCCGACGCGGTGCAGCATGCTACGTCAGCCCTGAGGCACAGCGATATTGTAGGGCATGTCCAGTTGGGAAGGGGAGGCTTTGGCCTTACGGCAAGTAAGCCAACCTGGCATAGGGCCACAGCATCGGAGAGGAGGAAAATGGTGGTTGAGGAGGTGTGCCGTCAGGAGGAGGCAGAAAGAAGGACAAAAGCTGTCTCGCTTGCCAAGCAGGGACAATGGATGAGGTGGGAAGGCTTGGAGAGAAGAAAGCTCAGCTGGAGGGAGCTCTGGGAGATGGAGGCAAGCAACATCAGCTTCATTATCAGAGCCACGTATGATGTGCTCCCATCTCCAAAAAACCTCCACCAGTGGGATGGCGAGGCTCCAACCTGTGCCCTCTGCCCAACTCCAGCAACTCAAACACATCTTGACCGGCTGTAAGACCAGCCTCACACAAGACCGCTACACATGGAGGCACAACCAGGTCCTCAAGAGTCTGGCAGCAGCTCATGAGAGCAAGAGGAATGCCATCAACTCCTTGCCCAAGAGAGCAACCAGTTCCATTACAGCCCCAATCTTCATTCGGGAGGGACAGGAAAAGCCTAGCCATCCCCCTACTAAACAAGAAGCTGGACAGCTAGCCATGGCCCGGGACTGGAAGATGCTAGTCGATATTGGCCAGCAACTAATTTTTCCACCTGAGATTGCAGCCACCACCCTTAGGCCAGACTTGGTACTCTGGTCCCCTTCATTGAAGTCTGTATACATCACAGAGCTCACAGTTCCATGGGAGAACTCAACAGAAGAGGCCTATGAGCGCAAGAAACTGCGCTACACAGAACTGGCAGCAGATGCTCAGATGGAATGCGAAAGTCTATCTGGTTGAAGTGGGATGCAGAGGTTTTGTGGCTTCTTCCACCATCAGGCTGCTGAAAGAACTTGGCATCCATGGACAGGCTCTGCGACAAACAATTAGATCAGTCTCTGAAGCGGCCGAAAGAAGCAGCCAGTGGATATGGATCAAGCGGAAGGACCATTGCTGGGCTCAAAAAGCATCGACAGGACCCGCTCACTAATTTCCCCCACACCCCATCCCTTTAGAGAACCCAGGTCACAGCCCTCCAGGAGGAGGATGAACAAGGTATACGATTAGCGCTAGGCTTGACTCGAGGAAGAGGACACCCCCTGCCTTGCATAGTCCCGTGGGCTGCGCCACTTAAATAACCAGGCAATTCTCATGATTGGACATGGGACACAAGCTCAGGTTTGATCACCATGT
>NW_026947101.1:45000-47500 GCF_030014385.1 Trichomycterus rosablanca | reverse complement strand
AGCCTGCCCAGGGAGAGAGGCTGCCTGCCCGGGGAGAGATGGGGCCTGCCCAGCCGCTCTGGTGGTGGTGGTGGTGGTGGTGGTGGTGACCCCGGGGTGGATTTTGGACTTTGACAAAATCTCACCGAAAAGGGGACGCTCACCCAGGGGAGCCGCCGCCCGTGCCCAGGGAGGGGGCGGACCCTGCCGAAAGTTTTCCAGGAGGCCGAAAATTCACCCAGGCCACAGGCCCAGCCTGCCCAGGGAGAGAGGCTGCCTGCCCGGGGAGAGATGGGGCCTGCCCAGCCGCTCTGGTGGTGGTGGTGGTGGTGGTGGTGGTGGTGACCCCGGGGTGGATTTTGGACTTTGACAAAATCTCACCGAAAAGGGGACGCTCACCCAGGGGAGCCGCCGCCCGTGCCCAGGGAGGGGGCGGACCCTGCCGAAAGTTTTCCAGGAGGCCGAAAATTCACCCAGGCCACAGGCCCAGCCTGCCCAGGGAGAGAGGCTGCCTGCCCGGGGAGAGATGGGGCCTGCCCAGCCGCTCTGGTGGTGGTGGTGGTGGTGGTGGTGGTGGTGGTGACCCCGGGGTGGATTTTGGACTTTGACAAAATCTCACCGAAAAGGGGACGCTCACCCAGGGGAGCCGCCGCCCGTGCCCAGGGAGGGGGCGGACCCTGCCGAAAGTTTTCCAGGAGGCCGAAAATTCACCCAGGCCACAGGCCCAGCCTGCCCAGGGAGAGAGGCTGCCTGCCCGGGGAGAGATGGGGCCTGCCCAGCCGCTCTGGTGGTGGTGACGACCCCTGGGCGGGTTTTGGACAAATTTCCGCTGGAAAAAGACCGTTTCACCCATGGGAACTGCTGGCCCCTGCCCAGCGAGAGAGGGAGAGAGAGAGAGAGAGAGAGAGAGAGAGAGAGAGAGAGAGAGAGAGAGAGAGGGGGGAGGGGGCTGCCCTTCTGCTCTGGTGGTGAGGGTCTGCTTGCCCCTGCCAAGAGACAGGGCCTTCCCTGCCCCTCTGCTGTGCTTGGGGGTGGATCTGCCGTACACTACCCGAGCACCTCACAGTTCACAGACACATAGACCATCTTTGAAAACACTAGTTAAGTGCAAACACACATAGCTTAGCTACAAAAGACAAGGGGTTAGCTCAGGATTGTTTACGATGTATGTATGTTTGATACTCTGCTATTTTTAGGAGGGATATTCTCTGTGTTTCATCGTTTAAATGCTTGTGCTGCGGTGGAAACAGGTAAGACCGACAGGGGAGAATTTATGAGACAATAGGAGCCATGCAGAGAAGCAGGAGCTATGGGCCCCTTCTGAATATCTGCAGCTCCGTCTGGTGGAGGACAACCTGAACAGACTTCCTGTAGAAGCTACGCACCTATTGTTTTTATTTTTCTCGTTTTTGATTTCCTATTTTTAAATTGCTTTATTTTGTTTTTCTATTCTTATTTTATTTTTTATTTTTTGTTTGTTTGTTTGTTTGGTTTAGGGGTAGGAGCTGTTGCGATAGGTACGGTTCCTTTAGTTTAACTAGCAACCTTTTTATTTTTAGATACCTTTTATTGTAAAAAATTCAGCCCAGTGGCCATGTAGTCAGAAGGGGTTAAATTGGGGGTTGCCGACAGCTATCCTTTTCTCCTGGAATCTAGAAACACCTAACCTATAGTTAAAAGTTAAGATGCTTTCAAGGGGTTATATATATATATATATATATATATATATATATATATATATATATATATATATATATATATATATATATATATATATATATATATATATATATATATATATATATATATATATATATATATATACAGTATATATACATTTAAATATACATTTATATAAACACATTATAAAATATATAAAAAACACAAGATGTTTTTAATGTTGACTTTATTACATGAAAGAAGCTTCACTCCAAACTAGGGTACAATGCACTACTTAAGGCATTACAGCATTTTCGAGCAATGAACCCTTTTCCGATCCAGTTTGCAGGAAAGCTTTATTGCTTAAGAACGCTTCGTCTTGCCATCACTTCCCACTGTCAACAACCACCACCACAATCTGTTTGATTCTGCTGCTGTTTTATCAACATTCATCTGTACAGTATCAGCATCAGTGCTCCCAGCCCCACCGCTTTCCTTACCTGCATCCTCGCGTTAACTTCCTGCGGCTCTCGTTGTACCATCAGCCACGGTCTCCTGCGTGTCTGCCCCGGCGTGTTCCTCTATAGCCTCGGCGTTCCCCGCACCACTGGCCTTGGCGCTCACTGTGCTGTTGCCCTCGGTGCTGCCCCTTCTGCAGGTCTTGGCGTGTGAAGGGGGGGGGGCGGTTGCCTTTTCAGGGCATGCACTACACCCAAGACATTTCTTATTTTCCGTAGTGGCAAGAATGGTGTAATCAAAGCCATCGATACGGAACATGAAGGCAACATTAATGTCTTCAGCATTGTTTTTCAGGATCATAAACACGTTATGTCTAAAATAGCGGAGATTTACTGCTGAGAGA
>NW_026947101.1:35000-37500 GCF_030014385.1 Trichomycterus rosablanca | reverse complement strand
AGGTCAGCGCTCGTTTGCATGTATTAGCTCTGGAATTACCACAGTTATCCGAGTAACGTGTGGAGCGATCAAAGGAACCATAACTGATTTAATGAGCCATTCGCAGTTTCACTGTACCGACCGTGTGCACTTAGACCTGCATGGCTTAATCTTTGAGACAAGCATATGTTACTGGCAGGATCAACCAGGTAGCACTTTCTCCGAGGAGAAGCGGGGCCGTCTCCCCAACCTCGCTCTTCTCCTCCTTCTCCGTGCGAGACGGAGGGAGAGAGAGAGAGAGAAGAGGGGGCTCGGGAAGGCCACGCACGTGCCTTGATTTTCTTCGCTTCCGAGAGGCTCGACTGGGAAACGCTGATTCGAGAGGACCGCAGAGACGAGCGGAGAGGAGAGCACGGGTTGACCGCTGCAGAGCAGACGGGCCCCCCCCCTGTCCCCTGACCGACGTCCGACGGCCTCTTCTCATCGTTTTGCTTCCATCGACAACCGGCCACCTACGTCTCTTTCTGAAGGCCGGCGGGAGGGTCGGTCGGCGGGGAGACCCCCACCGGTTCGACCGCCCCCACCCATAGAGGCAAACACCGCTACGCGGGGAGGATCTCGCTGCCCGGGCCGGGCAGGTGCCTACCCCAGGCGGGTCGTGTGTTCCGATCTGTCAGGCGCTTCGTCTCGTGGTTCGTAGCTGCTCTCGTTTCTCGGCCTCCTACTATCCCGAGCACACCCCTTCCGTGACTCGACACCCGCCAGACGACCATAGCGGGGAGAAAGGCTCTCGGCCTGCCCCAGCAGAGAGGCCTGGTGCGGGGTCGGCTGCCGTCGGGGCCGGGGTGGATTTCGGACTTAGACAGATTTTCACTGTTTATAAAGACCCAGCCGATAATCACCCAGGCGATCCGCCGAGCCTGCCCAGAGGGAGGGCCTGCCCTGCTGCGGAGGTGGTGACCCCGGGGTGGATTTCGGACTTAGACGAATTTTGACTGGGTATGAAGACCCAGCCGAAAATTCACCCAGGCCACAGGCCCGGCCTGCCCAGAGGGAGGGCCTGCCCTGCTGCGGAGGTGGTGAACCCCGGGGTGGATTTCGGGCTTAGACAAATTTTGACTGGGTATGAAGACCCAGCCGATAATCACCCAGGCGATCCGCCGAGCCTGCCCAGAGGGAGGCCCTGCCGAAAGTTTTCCAGGAGGCCGAAAATTCACCCAGGCCACAGGCCCAGCCTGCCCAGGGAGAGAGGCTGCCTGCCCGGGGAGAGATGGGGCCTGCCCAGCCGCTCTGGTGGTGGTGGTGGTGGTGGTGGTGGTGGTGACCCCGGGGTGGATTTTGGACTTTGACAAAATCTCACCGAAAAGGGGACGCTCGCCCAGGGGAGCCGCCGCCCGTGCCCAGGGAGGGGGCGGACCCTGCCGAAAGTTTTCCAGGAGGCCGAAAATTCACCCAGGCCACAGGCCCAGCCTGCCCAGGGAGAGAGGCTGCCTGCCCGGGGAGAGATGGGGCCTGCCCAGCCGCTCTGGTGGTGGTGGTGGTGGTGGTGGTGGTGACCCCGGGGTGGATTTTGGACTTTGACAAAATCTCACCGAAAAGGGGACGCTCACCCAGGGGAGCCGCCGCCCGTGCCCAGGGAGGGGGCGGACCCTGCCGAAAGTTTTCCAGGAGGCCGAAAATTCACCCAGGCCACAGGCCCAGCCTGCCCAGGGAGAGAGGCTGCCTGCCCGGGGAGAGATGGGGCCTGCCCAGCCGCTCTGGTGGTGGTGGTGGTGGTGGTGGTGGTGGTGACCCCGGGGTGGATTTTGGACTTTGACAAAATCTCACCGAAAAGGGGACGCTCACCCAGGGGAGCCGCCGCCCGTGCCCAGGGAGGGGGCGGACCCTGCCGAAAGTTTTCCAGGAGGCCGAAAATTCACCCAGGCCACAGGCCCAGCCTGCCCAGGGAGAGAGGCTGCCTGCCCGGGGAGAGATGGGGCCTGCCCAGCCGCTCTGGTGGTGGTGGTGGTGGTGGTGGTGGTGGTGGTGACCCCGGGGTGGATTTTGGACTTTGACAAAATCTCACCGAAAAGGGGACGCTCACCCAGGGGAGCCGCCGCCCGTGCCCAGGGAGGGGGCGGACCCTGCCGAAAGTTTTCCAGGAGGCCGAAAATTCACCCAGGCCACAGGCCCAGCCTGCCCAGGGAGAGAGGCTGCCTGCCCGGGGAGAGATGGGGCCTGCCCAGCCGCTCTGGTGGTGGTGACGACCCCTGGGCGGGTTTTGGACAAATTTCCGCTGGAAAAAGACCGTTTCACCCATGGGAACTGCTGGCCCCTGCCCAGCGAGAGAGGAGAGAGAGAGAGAGAGAGAGAGAGAGAGAGAGAGAGAGAGAGAGAGAGAGAGGGGGGAGGGGGCTGCCCTTCTGCTCTGGTGGTGAGGGTCTGCTTGCCCCTGCCAAGAGACAGGGCCTTCCCTGCCCCTCTGCTGTGCTTGGGGGTGGATCTGCCGTACACTACCCGAGCACCTCACAGTTCACAGACA
>NW_026947101.1:22500-25000 GCF_030014385.1 Trichomycterus rosablanca | reverse complement strand
GAAGACCCAGCCGATAATCACCCAGGCGATCCGCCGAGCCTGCCCAGAGGGAGGCCCTGCCGAAAGTTTTCCAGGAGGCCGAAAATTCACCCAGGCCACAGGCCCAGCCTGCCCAGGGAGAGAGGCTGCCTGCCCGGGGAGAGATGGGGCCTGCCCAGCCGCTCTGGTGGTGGTGGTGGTGGTGGTGGTGGTGGTGACCCCGGGGTGGATTTTGGACTTTGACAAAATCTCACCGAAAAGGGGACGCTCGCCCAGGGGAGCCGCCGCCCGTGCCCAGGGAGGGGGCGGACCCTGCCGAAAGTTTTCCAGGAGGCCGAAAATTCACCCAGGCCACAGGCCCAGCCTGCCCAGGGAGAGAGGCTGCCTGCCCGGGGAGAGATGGGGCCTGCCCAGCCGCTCTGGTGGTGGTGGTGGTGGTGGTGGTGGTGACCCCGGGGTGGATTTTGGACTTTGACAAAATCTCACCGAAAAGGGGACGCTCACCCAGGGGAGCCGCCGCCCGTGCCCAGGGAGGGGGCGGACCCTGCCGAAAGTTTTCCAGGAGGCCGAAAATTCACCCAGGCCACAGGCCCAGCCTGCCCAGGGAGAGAGGCTGCCTGCCCGGGGAGAGATGGGGCCTGCCCAGCCGCTCTGGTGGTGGTGGTGGTGGTGGTGGTGGTGGTGACCCCGGGGTGGATTTTGGACTTTGACAAAATCTCACCGAAAAGGGGACGCTCACCCAGGGGAGCCGCCGCCCGTGCCCAGGGAGGGGGCGGACCCTGCCGAAAGTTTTCCAGGAGGCCGAAAATTCACCCAGGCCACAGGCCCAGCCTGCCCAGGGAGAGAGGCTGCCTGCCCGGGGAGAGATGGGGCCTGCCCAGCCGCTCTGGTGGTGGTGGTGGTGGTGGTGGTGGTGGTGGTGACCCCGGGGTGGATTTTGGACTTTGACAAAATCTCACCGAAAAGGGGACGCTCACCCAGGGGAGCCGCCGCCCGTGCCCAGGGAGGGGGCGGACCCTGCCGAAAGTTTTCCAGGAGGCCGAAAATTCACCCAGGCCACAGGCCCAGCCTGCCCAGGGAGAGAGGCTGCCTGCCCGGGGAGAGATGGGGCCTGCCCAGCCGCTCTGGTGGTGGTGACGACCCCTGGGCGGGTTTTGGACAAATTTCCGCTGGAAAAAGACCGTTTCACCCATGGGAACTGCTGGCCCCTGCCCAGCGAGAGAGGGAGAGAGAGAGAGAGAGAGAGAGAGAGAGAGAGAGAGAGAGAGAGAGAGAGGGGGGAGGGGGCTGCCCTTCTGCTCTGGTGGTGAGGGTCTGCTTGCCCCTGCCAAGAGACAGGGCCTTCCCTGCCCCTCTGCTGTGCTTGGGGGTGGATCTGCCGTACACTACCCGAGCACCTCACAGTTCACAGACACATAGACCATCTTTGAAAACACTAGTTAAGTGCAAACACACATAGCTTAGCTACAAAAGACAAGGGGTTAGCTCAGGATTGTTTACGATGTATGTATGTTTGATACTCTGCTATTTTTAGGAGGGATATTCTCTGTGTTTCATCGTTTAAATGCTTGTGCTGCGGTGGAAACAGGTAAGACCGACAGGGGAGAATTTATGAGACAATAGGAGCCATGCAGAGAAGCAGGAGCTATGGGCCCCTTCTGAATATCTGCAGCTCCGTCTGGTGGAGGACAACCTGAACAGACTTCCTGTAGAAGCTACGCACCTATTGTTTTTATTTTTCTCGTTTTTGATTTCCTATTTTTAAATTGCTTTATTTTGTTTTTCTATTCTTATTTTATTTTTTATTTTTTGTTTGTTTGTTTGTTTGGTTTAGGGGTAGGAGCTGTTGCGATAGGTACGGTTCCTTTAGTTTAACTAGCAACCTTTTTATTTTTAGATACCTTTTATTGTAAAAAATTCAGCCCAGTGGCCATGTAGTCAGAAGGGGTTAAATTGGGGGTTGCCGACAGCTATCCTTTTCTCCTGGAATCTAGAAACACCTAACCTATAGTTAAAAGTTAAGATGCTTTCAAGGGGTTATATATATATATATATATATATATATATATATATATATATATATATATATATATATATATATATATATATATACAGTATATATACATTTAAATATACATTTATATAAACACATTATAAAATATATAAAAAACACAAGATGTTTTTAATGTTGACTTTATTACATGAAAGAAGCTTCACTCCAAACTAGGGTACAATGCACTACTTAAGGCATTACAGCATTTTCGAGCAATGAACCCTTTTCCGATCCAGTTTGCAGGAAAGCTTTATTGCTTAAGAACGCTTCGTCTTGCCATCACTTCCCACTGTCAACAACCACCACCACAATCTGTTTGATTCTGCTGCTGTTTTATCAACATTCATCTGTACAGTATCAGCATCAGTGCTCCCAGCCCCACCGCTTTCCTTACCTGCATCCTCGCGTTAACTTCCTGCGGCTCTCGTTGTACCATCAGCCACGGTCTCCTGCGTGTCTGCCCCGGCG
>NW_026947101.1:12500-15000 GCF_030014385.1 Trichomycterus rosablanca | reverse complement strand
CCGTGTCGGGAATGGGTAATTTGCGCGCCTGCTGCCTTCCTTGGATGTGGTAGCCGTTTCTCAGGCTCCCTCTCCGGAATCGAACCCTGATTCCCCGTTACCCGTGGTCACCATGGTAGGCGCCTATAGTACCATCGAAAGTTGATAGGGCAGACATTCGAATGAGACGTCGCCGCCGCGGAGGGCGCGCGATCGGCCCGAGGTTATCTAGAGTCACCAAAGCGGCCGGGGGGCCCGAGCCCCCCGGATGGGTTTTGGGTCTGATAAATGCACGCATCCCCCGGTGGAGGTCAGCGCTCGTTTGCATGTATTAGCTCTGGAATTACCACAGTTATCCGAGTAACGTGTGGAGCGATCAAAGGAACCATAACTGATTTAATGAGCCATTCGCAGTTTCACTGTACCGACCGTGTGCACTTAGACCTGCATGGCTTAATCTTTGAGACAAGCATATGTTACTGGCAGGATCAACCAGGTAGCACTTTCTCCGAGGAGAAGCGGGGCCGTCTCCCCAACCTCGCTCTTCTCCTCCTTCTCCGTGCGAGACGGAGGGAGAGAGAGAGAGAGAAGAGGGGGCTCGGGAAGGCCACGCACGTGCCTTGATTTTCTTCGCTTCCGAGAGGCTCGACTGGGAAACGCTGATTCGAGAGGACCGCAGAGACGAGCGGAGAGGAGAGCACGGGTTGACCGCTGCAGAGCAGACGGGCCCCCCCCCTGTCCCCTGACCGACGTCCGACGGCCTCTTCTCATCGTTTTGCTTCCATCGACAACCGGCCACCTACGTCTCTTTCTGAAGGCCGGCGGGAGGGTCGGTCGGCGGGGAGACCCCCACCGGTTCGACCGCCCCCACCCATAGAGGCAAACACCGCTACGCGGGGAGGATCTCGCTGCCCGGGCCGGGCAGGTGCCTACCCCAGGCGGGTCGTGTGTTCCGATCTGTCAGGCGCTTCGTCTCGTGGTTCGTAGCTGCTCTCGTTTCTCGGCCTCCTACTATCCCGAGCACACCCCTTCCGTGACTCGACACCCGCCAGACGACCATAGCGGGGAGAAAGGCTCTCGGCCTGCCCCAGCAGAGAGGCCTGGTGCGGGGTCGGCTGCCGTCGGGGCCGGGGTGGATTTCGGACTTAGACAGATTTTCACTGTTTATAAAGACCCAGCCGATAATCACCCAGGCGATCCGCCGAGCCTGCCCAGAGGGAGGGCCTGCCCTGCTGCGGAGGTGGTGACCCCGGGGTGGATTTCGGACTTAGACGAATTTTGACTGGGTATGAAGACCCAGCCGAAAATTCACCCAGGCCACAGGCCCGGCCTGCCCAGAGGGAGGGCCTGCCCTGCTGCGGAGGTGGTGAACCCCGGGGTGGATTTCGGGCTTAGACAAATTTTGACTGGGTATGAAGACCCAGCCGATAATCACCCAGGCGATCCGCCGAGCCTGCCCAGAGGGAGGCCCTGCCGAAAGTTTTCCAGGAGGCCGAAAATTCACCCAGGCCACAGGCCCAGCCTGCCCAGGGAGAGAGGCTGCCTGCCCGGGGAGAGATGGGGCCTGCCCAGCCGCTCTGGTGGTGGTGGTGGTGGTGGTGGTGGTGGTGACCCCGGGGTGGATTTTGGACTTTGACAAAATCTCACCGAAAAGGGGACGCTCGCCCAGGGGAGCCGCCGCCCGTGCCCAGGGAGGGGGCGGACCCTGCCGAAAGTTTTCCAGGAGGCCGAAAATTCACCCAGGCCACAGGCCCAGCCTGCCCAGGGAGAGAGGCTGCCTGCCCGGGGAGAGATGGGGCCTGCCCAGCCGCTCTGGTGGTGGTGGTGGTGGTGGTGGTGGTGACCCCGGGGTGGATTTTGGACTTTGACAAAATCTCACCGAAAAGGGGACGCTCACCCAGGGGAGCCGCCGCCCGTGCCCAGGGAGGGGGCGGACCCTGCCGAAAGTTTTCCAGGAGGCCGAAAATTCACCCAGGCCACAGGCCCAGCCTGCCCAGGGAGAGAGGCTGCCTGCCCGGGGAGAGATGGGGCCTGCCCAGCCGCTCTGGTGGTGGTGGTGGTGGTGGTGGTGGTGGTGACCCCGGGGTGGATTTTGGACTTTGACAAAATCTCACCGAAAAGGGGACGCTCACCCAGGGGAGCCGCCGCCCGTGCCCAGGGAGGGGGCGGACCCTGCCGAAAGTTTTCCAGGAGGCCGAAAATTCACCCAGGCCACAGGCCCAGCCTGCCCAGGGAGAGAGGCTGCCTGCCCGGGGAGAGATGGGGCCTGCCCAGCCGCTCTGGTGGTGGTGGTGGTGGTGGTGGTGGTGGTGGTGACCCCGGGGTGGATTTTGGACTTTGACAAAATCTCACCGAAAAGGGGACGCTCACCCAGGGGAGCCGCCGCCCGTGCCCAGGGAGGGGGCGGACCCTGCCGAAAGTTTTCCAGGAGGCCGAAAATTCACCCAGGCCACAGGCCCAGCCTGCCCAGGGAGAGAGGCTGCCTGCCCGGGGAGAGATGGGGCCTGCCCAGCCGCTCTGG
>NW_026947101.1:0-2500 GCF_030014385.1 Trichomycterus rosablanca | reverse complement strand
GGGGCCGGGGTGGATTTCGGACTTAGACAGATTTTCACTGTTTATAAAGACCCAGCCGATAATCACCCAGGCGATCCGCCGAGCCTGCCCAGAGGGAGGGCCTGCCCTGCTGCGGAGGTGGTGACCCCGGGGTGGATTTCGGACTTAGACGAATTTTGACTGGGTATGAAGACCCAGCCGAAAATTCACCCAGGCCACAGGCCCGGCCTGCCCAGAGGGAGGGCCTGCCCTGCTGCGGAGGTGGTGAACCCCGGGGTGGATTTCGGGCTTAGACAAATTTTGACTGGGTATGAAGACCCAGCCGATAATCACCCAGGCGATCCGCCGAGCCTGCCCAGAGGGAGGCCCTGCCGAAAGTTTTCCAGGAGGCCGAAAATTCACCCAGGCCACAGGCCCAGCCTGCCCAGGGAGAGAGGCTGCCTGCCCGGGGAGAGATGGGGCCTGCCCAGCCGCTCTGGTGGTGGTGGTGGTGGTGGTGGTGGTGGTGACCCCGGGGTGGATTTTGGACTTTGACAAAATCTCACCGAAAAGGGGACGCTCGCCCAGGGGAGCCGCCGCCCGTGCCCAGGGAGGGGGCGGACCCTGCCGAAAGTTTTCCAGGAGGCCGAAAATTCACCCAGGCCACAGGCCCAGCCTGCCCAGGGAGAGAGGCTGCCTGCCCGGGGAGAGATGGGGCCTGCCCAGCCGCTCTGGTGGTGGTGGTGGTGGTGGTGGTGGTGACCCCGGGGTGGATTTTGGACTTTGACAAAATCTCACCGAAAAGGGGACGCTCACCCAGGGGAGCCGCCGCCCGTGCCCAGGGAGGGGGCGGACCCTGCCGAAAGTTTTCCAGGAGGCCGAAAATTCACCCAGGCCACAGGCCCAGCCTGCCCAGGGAGAGAGGCTGCCTGCCCGGGGAGAGATGGGGCCTGCCCAGCCGCTCTGGTGGTGGTGGTGGTGGTGGTGGTGGTGGTGACCCCGGGGTGGATTTTGGACTTTGACAAAATCTCACCGAAAAGGGGACGCTCACCCAGGGGAGCCGCCGCCCGTGCCCAGGGAGGGGGCGGACCCTGCCGAAAGTTTTCCAGGAGGCCGAAAATTCACCCAGGCCACAGGCCCAGCCTGCCCAGGGAGAGAGGCTGCCTGCCCGGGGAGAGATGGGGCCTGCCCAGCCGCTCTGGTGGTGGTGGTGGTGGTGGTGGTGGTGGTGGTGACCCCGGGGTGGATTTTGGACTTTGACAAAATCTCACCGAAAAGGGGACGCTCACCCAGGGGAGCCGCCGCCCGTGCCCAGGGAGGGGGCGGACCCTGCCGAAAGTTTTCCAGGAGGCCGAAAATTCACCCAGGCCACAGGCCCAGCCTGCCCAGGGAGAGAGGCTGCCTGCCCGGGGAGAGATGGGGCCTGCCCAGCCGCTCTGGTGGTGGTGACGACCCCTGGGCGGGTTTTGGACAAATTTCCGCTGGAAAAAGACCGTTTCACCCATGGGAACTGCTGGCCCCTGCCCAGCGAGAGAGGGAGAGAGAGAGAGAGAGAGAGAGAGAGAGAGAGAGAGAGAGAGAGAGAGAGAGGGGGGAGGGGGCTGCCCTTCTGCTCTGGTGGTGAGGGTCTGCTTGCCCCTGCCAAGAGACAGGGCCTTCCCTGCCCCTCTGCTGTGCTTGGGGGTGGATCTGCCGTACACTACCCGAGCACCTCACAGTTCACAGACACATAGACCATCTTTGAAAACACTAGTTAAGTGCAAACACACATAGCTTAGCTACAAAAGACAAGGGGTTAGCTCAGGATTGTTTACGATGTATGTATGTTTGATACTCTGCTATTTTTAGGAGGGATATTCTCTGTGTTTCATCGTTTAAATGCTTGTGCTGCGGTGGAAACAGGTAAGACCGACAGGGGAGAATTTATGAGACAATAGGAGCCATGCAGAGAAGCAGGAGCTATGGGCCCCTTCTGAATATCTGCAGCTCCGTCTGGTGGAGGACAACCTGAACAGACTTCCTGTAGAAGCTACGCACCTATTGTTTTTATTTTTCTCGTTTTTGATTTCCTATTTTTAAATTGCTTTATTTTGTTTTTCTATTCTTATTTTATTTTTTATTTTTTGTTTGTTTGTTTGTTTGGTTTAGGGGTAGGAGCTGTTGCGATAGGTACGGTTCCTTTAGTTTAACTAGCAACCTTTTTATTTTTAGATACCTTTTATTGTAAAAAATTCAGCCCAGTGGCCATGTAGTCAGAAGGGGTTAAATTGGGGGTTGCCGACAGCTATCCTTTTCTCCTGGAATCTAGAAACACCTAACCTATAGTTAAAAGTTAAGATGCTTTCAAGGGGTTATATATATATATATATATATATATATATATATATATATATATATATATATATATATATATATATATATATATATATATATATATATATATATATATATATATATATATATATATATATATACAGTATATATACATTTAAATATACATTTATATAAACACATTATAAAATATATAAAAAACACAAGATGT
>NW_026947100.1:45000-47500 GCF_030014385.1 Trichomycterus rosablanca | reverse complement strand
GGTGGTGACCCCGGGGTGGATTTCGGACTTAGACGAATTTTGACTGGGTATGAAGACCCAGCCGAAAATTCACCCAGGCCACAGGCCCGGCCTGCCCAGAGGGAGGGCCTGCCCTGCTGCGGAGGTGGTGAACCCCGGGGTGGATTTCGGGCTTAGACAAATTTTGACTGGGTATGAAGACCCAGCCGATAATCACCCAGGCGATCCGCCGAGCCTGCCCAGAGGGAGGCCCTGCCGAAAGTTTTCCAGGAGGCCGAAAATTCACCCAGGCCACAGGCCCAGCCTGCCCAGGGAGAGAGGCTGCCTGCCCGGGGAGAGATGGGGCCTGCCCAGCCGCTCTGGTGGTGGTGGTGGTGGTGGTGGTGGTGGTGACCCCGGGGTGGATTTTGGACTTTGACAAAATCTCACCGAAAAGGGGACGCTCGCCCAGGGGAGCCGCCGCCCGTGCCCAGGGAGGGGGCGGACCCTGCCGAAAGTTTTCCAGGAGGCCGAAAATTCACCCAGGCCACAGGCCCAGCCTGCCCAGGGAGAGAGGCTGCCTGCCCGGGGAGAGATGGGGCCTGCCCAGCCGCTCTGGTGGTGGTGGTGGTGGTGGTGGTGGTGGTGACCCCGGGGTGGATTTTGGACTTTGACAAAATCTCACCGAAAAGGGGACGCTCACCCAGGGGAGCCGCCGCCCGTGCCCAGGGAGGGGGCGGACCCTGCCGAAAGTTTTCCAGGAGGCCGAAAATTCACCCAGGCCACAGGCCCAGCCTGCCCAGGGAGAGAGGCTGCCTGCCCGGGGAGAGATGGGGCCTGCCCAGCCGCTCTGGTGGTGGTGGTGGTGGTGGTGGTGGTGGTGGTGACCCCGGGGTGGATTTTGGACTTTGACAAAATCTCACCGAAAAGGGGACGCTCACCCAGGGGAGCCGCCGCCCGTGCCCAGGGAGGGGGCGGACCCTGCCGAAAGTTTTCCAGGAGGCCGAAAATTCACCCAGGCCACAGGCCCAGCCTGCCCAGGGAGAGAGGCTGCCTGCCCGGGGAGAGATGGGGCCTGCCCAGCCGCTCTGGTGGTGGTGACGACCCCTGGGCGGGTTTTGGACAAATTTCCGCTGGAAAAAGACCGTTTCACCCATGGGAACTGCTGGCCCCTGCCCAGCGAGAGAGGGAGAGAGAGAGAGAGAGAGAGAGAGAGAGAGAGAGAGAGAGAGAGAGAGAGAGGGGGGAGGGGGCTGCCCTTCTGCTCTGGTGGTGAGGGTCTGCTTGCCCCTGCCAAGAGACAGGGCCTTCCCTGCCCCTCTGCTGTGCTTGGGGGTGGATCTGCCGTACACTACCCGAGCACCTCACAGTTCACAGACACATAGACCATCTTTGAAAACACTAGTTAAGTGCAAACACACATAGCTTAGCTACAAAAGACAAGGGGTTAGCTCAGGATTGTTTACGATGTATGTATGTTTGATACTCTGCTATTTTTAGGAGGGATATTCTCTGTGTTTCATCGTTTAAATGCTTGTGCTGCGGTGGAAACAGGTAAGACCGACAGGGGAGAATTTATGAGACAATAGGAGCCATGCAGAGAAGCAGGAGCTATGGGCCCCTTCTGAATATCTGCAGCTCCGTCTGGTGGAGGACAACCTGAACAGACTTCCTGTAGAAGCTACGCACCTATTGTTTTTATTTTTCTCGTTTTTGATTTCCTATTTTTAAATTGCTTTATTTTGTTTTTCTATTCTTATTTTATTTTTTATTTTTTGTTTGTTTGTTTGTTTGGTTTAGGGGTAGGAGCTGTTGCGATAGGTACGGTTCCTTTAGTTTAACTAGCAACCTTTTTATTTTTAGATACCTTTTATTGTAAAAAATTCAGCCCAGTGGCCATGTAGTCAGAAGGGGTTAAATTGGGGGTTGCCGACAGCTATCCTTTTCTCCTGGAATCTAGAAACACCTAACCTATAGTTAAAAGTTAAGATGCTTTCAAGGGGTTATATATATATATATATATATATATATATATATATATATATATATATATATATATATATATATATATATATATATATATATATATATATATATATATATATATATATATATATATATATATATACAGTATATATACATTTAAATATACATTTATATAAACACATTATAAAATATATAAAAAACACAAGATGTTTTTAATGTTGACTTTATTACATGAAAGAAGCTTCACTCCAAACTAGGGTACAATGCACTACTTAAGGCATTACAGCATTTTCGAGCAATGAACCCTTTTCCGATCCAGTTTGCAGGAAAGCTTTATTGCTTAAGAACGCTTCGTCTTGCCATCACTTCCCACTGTCAACAACCACCACCACAATCTGTTTGATTCTGCTGCTGTTTTATCAACATTCATCTGTACAGTATCAGCATCAGTGCTCCCAGCCCCACCGCTTTCCTTACCTGCATCCTCGCGTTAACTTCCTGCGGCTCTCGTTGTACCATCAGCCACGGTCTCCTGCGTGTCTGCCCCGGCGTGTTC
>NW_026947100.1:35000-37500 GCF_030014385.1 Trichomycterus rosablanca | reverse complement strand
TGTCGGGAATGGGTAATTTGCGCGCCTGCTGCCTTCCTTGGATGTGGTAGCCGTTTCTCAGGCTCCCTCTCCGGAATCGAACCCTGATTCCCCGTTACCCGTGGTCACCATGGTAGGCGCCTATAGTACCATCGAAAGTTGATAGGGCAGACATTCGAATGAGACGTCGCCGCCGCGGAGGGCGCGCGATCGGCCCGAGGTTATCTAGAGTCACCAAAGCGGCCGGGGGGCCCGAGCCCCCCGGATGGGTTTTGGGTCTGATAAATGCACGCATCCCCCGGTGGAGGTCAGCGCTCGTTTGCATGTATTAGCTCTGGAATTACCACAGTTATCCGAGTAACGTGTGGAGCGATCAAAGGAACCATAACTGATTTAATGAGCCATTCGCAGTTTCACTGTACCGACCGTGTGCACTTAGACCTGCATGGCTTAATCTTTGAGACAAGCATATGTTACTGGCAGGATCAACCAGGTAGCACTTTCTCCGAGGAGAAGCGGGGCCGTCTCCCCAACCTCGCTCTTCTCCTCCTTCTCCGTGCGAGACGGAGGGAGAGAGAGAGAGAGAAGAGGGGGCTCGGGAAGGCCACGCACGTGCCTTGATTTTCTTCGCTTCCGAGAGGCTCGACTGGGAAACGCTGATTCGAGAGGACCGCAGAGACGAGCGGAGAGGAGAGCACGGGTTGACCGCTGCAGAGCAGACGGGCCCCCCCCCTGTCCCCTGACCGACGTCCGACGGCCTCTTCTCATCGTTTTGCTTCCATCGACAACCGGCCACCTACGTCTCTTTCTGAAGGCCGGCGGGAGGGTCGGTCGGCGGGGAGACCCCCACCGGTTCGACCGCCCCCACCCATAGAGGCAAACACCGCTACGCGGGGAGGATCTCGCTGCCCGGGCCGGGCAGGTGCCTACCCCAGGCGGGTCGTGTGTTCCGATCTGTCAGGCGCTTCGTCTCGTGGTTCGTAGCTGCTCTCGTTTCTCGGCCTCCTACTATCCCGAGCACACCCCTTCCGTGACTCGACACCCGCCAGACGACCATAGCGGGGAGAAAGGCTCTCGGCCTGCCCCAGCAGAGAGGCCTGGTGCGGGGTCGGCTGCCGTCGGGGCCGGGGTGGATTTCGGACTTAGACAGATTTTCACTGTTTATAAAGACCCAGCCGATAATCACCCAGGCGATCCGCCGAGCCTGCCCAGAGGGAGGGCCTGCCCTGCTGCGGAGGTGGTGACCCCGGGGTGGATTTCGGACTTAGACGAATTTTGACTGGGTATGAAGACCCAGCCGAAAATTCACCCAGGCCACAGGCCCGGCCTGCCCAGAGGGAGGGCCTGCCCTGCTGCGGAGGTGGTGAACCCCGGGGTGGATTTCGGGCTTAGACAAATTTTGACTGGGTATGAAGACCCAGCCGATAATCACCCAGGCGATCCGCCGAGCCTGCCCAGAGGGAGGCCCTGCCGAAAGTTTTCCAGGAGGCCGAAAATTCACCCAGGCCACAGGCCCAGCCTGCCCAGGGAGAGAGGCTGCCTGCCCGGGGAGAGATGGGGCCTGCCCAGCCGCTCTGGTGGTGGTGGTGGTGGTGGTGGTGGTGGTGACCCCGGGGTGGATTTTGGACTTTGACAAAATCTCACCGAAAAGGGGACGCTCGCCCAGGGGAGCCGCCGCCCGTGCCCAGGGAGGGGGCGGACCCTGCCGAAAGTTTTCCAGGAGGCCGAAAATTCACCCAGGCCACAGGCCCAGCCTGCCCAGGGAGAGAGGCTGCCTGCCCGGGGAGAGATGGGGCCTGCCCAGCCGCTCTGGTGGTGGTGGTGGTGGTGGTGGTGGTGGTGACCCCGGGGTGGATTTTGGACTTTGACAAAATCTCACCGAAAAGGGGACGCTCACCCAGGGGAGCCGCCGCCCGTGCCCAGGGAGGGGGCGGACCCTGCCGAAAGTTTTCCAGGAGGCCGAAAATTCACCCAGGCCACAGGCCCAGCCTGCCCAGGGAGAGAGGCTGCCTGCCCGGGGAGAGATGGGGCCTGCCCAGCCGCTCTGGTGGTGGTGGTGGTGGTGGTGGTGGTGGTGGTGACCCCGGGGTGGATTTTGGACTTTGACAAAATCTCACCGAAAAGGGGACGCTCACCCAGGGGAGCCGCCGCCCGTGCCCAGGGAGGGGGCGGACCCTGCCGAAAGTTTTCCAGGAGGCCGAAAATTCACCCAGGCCACAGGCCCAGCCTGCCCAGGGAGAGAGGCTGCCTGCCCGGGGAGAGATGGGGCCTGCCCAGCCGCTCTGGTGGTGGTGACGACCCCTGGGCGGGTTTTGGACAAATTTCCGCTGGAAAAAGACCGTTTCACCCATGGGAACTGCTGGCCCCTGCCCAGCGAGAGAGGGAGAGAGAGAGAGAGAGAGAGAGAGAGAGAGAGAGAGAGAGAGAGAGAGAGAGGGGGGAGGGGGCTGCCCTTCTGCTCTGGTGGTGAGGGTCTGCTTGCCCCTGCCAAGAGACAGGGCCTTCCCTGCCCCTCTGCTGT
>NW_026947100.1:22500-25000 GCF_030014385.1 Trichomycterus rosablanca | reverse complement strand
ATTCACCCAGGCCACAGGCCCGGCCTGCCCAGAGGGAGGGCCTGCCCTGCTGCGGAGGTGGTGAACCCCGGGGTGGATTTCGGGCTTAGACAAATTTTGACTGGGTATGAAGACCCAGCCGATAATCACCCAGGCGATCCGCCGAGCCTGCCCAGAGGGAGGCCCTGCCGAAAGTTTTCCAGGAGGCCGAAAATTCACCCAGGCCACAGGCCCAGCCTGCCCAGGGAGAGAGGCTGCCTGCCCGGGGAGAGATGGGGCCTGCCCAGCCGCTCTGGTGGTGGTGGTGGTGGTGGTGGTGGTGGTGACCCCGGGGTGGATTTTGGACTTTGACAAAATCTCACCGAAAAGGGGACGCTCGCCCAGGGGAGCCGCCGCCCGTGCCCAGGGAGGGGGCGGACCCTGCCGAAAGTTTTCCAGGAGGCCGAAAATTCACCCAGGCCACAGGCCCAGCCTGCCCAGGGAGAGAGGCTGCCTGCCCGGGGAGAGATGGGGCCTGCCCAGCCGCTCTGGTGGTGGTGGTGGTGGTGGTGGTGGTGGTGACCCCGGGGTGGATTTTGGACTTTGACAAAATCTCACCGAAAAGGGGACGCTCGCCCAGGGGAGCCGCCGCCCGTGCCCAGGGAGGGGGCGGACCCTGCCGAAAGTTTTCCAGGAGGCCGAAAATTCACCCAGGCCACAGGCCCAGCCTGCCCAGGGAGAGAGGCTGCCTGCCCGGGGAGAGATGGGGCCTGCCCAGCCGCTCTGGTGGTGGTGGTGGTGGTGGTGGTGGTGGTGACCCCGGGGTGGATTTTGGACTTTGACAAAATCTCACCGAAAAGGGGACGCTCACCCAGGGGAGCCGCCGCCCGTGCCCAGGGAGGGGGCGGACCCTGCCGAAAGTTTTCCAGGAGGCCGAAAATTCACCCAGGCCACAGGCCCAGCCTGCCCAGGGAGAGAGGCTGCCTGCCCGGGGAGAGATGGGGCCTGCCCAGCCGCTCTGGTGGTGGTGGTGGTGGTGGTGGTGGTGGTGGTGACCCCGGGGTGGATTTTGGACTTTGACAAAATCTCACCGAAAAGGGGACGCTCACCCAGGGGAGCCGCCGCCCGTGCCCAGGGAGGGGGCGGACCCTGCCGAAAGTTTTCCAGGAGGCCGAAAATTCACCCAGGCCACAGGCCCAGCCTGCCCAGGGAGAGAGGCTGCCTGCCCGGGGAGAGATGGGGCCTGCCCAGCCGCTCTGGTGGTGGTGACGACCCCTGGGCGGGTTTTGGACAAATTTCCGCTGGAAAAAGACCGTTTCACCCATGGGAACTGCTGGCCCCTGCCCAGCGAGAGAGGGAGAGAGAGAGAGAGAGAGAGAGAGAGAGAGAGAGAGAGAGAGAGAGAGAGGGGGGAGGGGGCTGCCCTTCTGCTCTGGTGGTGAGGGTCTGCTTGCCCCTGCCAAGAGACAGGGCCTTCCCTGCCCCTCTGCTGTGCTTGGGGGTGGATCTGCCGTACACTACCCGAGCACCTCACAGTTCACAGACACATAGACCATCTTTGAAAACACTAGTTAAGTGCAAACACACATAGCTTAGCTACAAAAGACAAGGGGTTAGCTCAGGATTGTTTACGATGTATGTATGTTTGATACTCTGCTATTTTTAGGAGGGATATTCTCTGTGTTTCATCGTTTAAATGCTTGTGCTGCGGTGGAAACAGGTAAGACCGACAGGGGAGAATTTATGAGACAATAGGAGCCATGCAGAGAAGCAGGAGCTATGGGCCCCTTCTGAATATCTGCAGCTCCGTCTGGTGGAGGACAACCTGAACAGACTTCCTGTAGAAGCTACGCACCTATTGTTTTTATTTTTCTCGTTTTTGATTTCCTATTTTTAAATTGCTTTATTTTGTTTTTCTATTCTTATTTTATTTTTTATTTTTTGTTTGTTTGTTTGTTTGGTTTAGGGGTAGGAGCTGTTGCGATAGGTACGGTTCCTTTAGTTTAACTAGCAACCTTTTTATTTTTAGATACCTTTTATTGTAAAAAATTCAGCCCAGTGGCCATGTAGTCAGAAGGGGTTAAATTGGGGGTTGCCGACAGCTATCCTTTTCTCCTGGAATCTAGAAACACCTAACCTATAGTTAAAAGTTAAGATGCTTTCAAGGGGTTATATATATATATATATATATATATATATATATACAGTATATATACATTTAAATATACATTTATATAAACACATTATAAAATATATAAAAAACACAAGATGTTTTTAATGTTGACTTTATTACATGAAAGAAGCTTCACTCCAAACTAGGGTACAATGCACTACTTAAGGCATTACAGCATTTTCGAGCAATGAACCCTTTTCCGATCCAGTTTGCAGGAAAGCTTTATTGCTTAAGAACGCTTCGTCTTGCCATCACTTCCCACTGTCAACAACCACCACCACAATCTGTTTGATTCTGCTGCTGTTTTATCAACATTCATCTGTACAGTATCAGCATCAGTGCTCCCAGCCCCACCGCTTTCCTTACCTG
>NW_026947100.1:0-2500 GCF_030014385.1 Trichomycterus rosablanca | reverse complement strand
CGGCCTGCCCAGAGGGAGGGCCTGCCCTGCTGCGGAGGTGGTGAACCCCGGGGTGGATTTCGGGCTTAGACAAATTTTGACTGGGTATGAAGACCCAGCCGATAATCACCCAGGCGATCCGCCGAGCCTGCCCAGAGGGAGGCCCTGCCGAAAGTTTTCCAGGAGGCCGAAAATTCACCCAGGCCACAGGCCCAGCCTGCCCAGGGAGAGAGGCTGCCTGCCCGGGGAGAGATGGGGCCTGCCCAGCCGCTCTGGTGGTGGTGGTGGTGGTGGTGGTGGTGGTGACCCCGGGGTGGATTTTGGACTTTGACAAAATCTCACCGAAAAGGGGACGCTCGCCCAGGGGAGCCGCCGCCCGTGCCCAGGGAGGGGGCGGACCCTGCCGAAAGTTTTCCAGGAGGCCGAAAATTCACCCAGGCCACAGGCCCAGCCTGCCCAGGGAGAGAGGCTGCCTGCCCGGGGAGAGATGGGGCCTGCCCAGCCGCTCTGGTGGTGGTGGTGGTGGTGGTGGTGGTGGTGACCCCGGGGTGGATTTTGGACTTTGACAAAATCTCACCGAAAAGGGGACGCTCACCCAGGGGAGCCGCCGCCCGTGCCCAGGGAGGGGGCGGACCCTGCCGAAAGTTTTCCAGGAGGCCGAAAATTCACCCAGGCCACAGGCCCAGCCTGCCCAGGGAGAGAGGCTGCCTGCCCGGGGAGAGATGGGGCCTGCCCAGCCGCTCTGGTGGTGGTGGTGGTGGTGGTGGTGGTGGTGGTGACCCCGGGGTGGATTTTGGACTTTGACAAAATCTCACCGAAAAGGGGACGCTCACCCAGGGGAGCCGCCGCCCGTGCCCAGGGAGGGGGCGGACCCTGCCGAAAGTTTTCCAGGAGGCCGAAAATTCACCCAGGCCACAGGCCCAGCCTGCCCAGGGAGAGAGGCTGCCTGCCCGGGGAGAGATGGGGCCTGCCCAGCCGCTCTGGTGGTGGTGACGACCCCTGGGCGGGTTTTGGACAAATTTCCGCTGGAAAAAGACCGTTTCACCCATGGGAACTGCTGGCCCCTGCCCAGCGAGAGAGGGAGAGAGAGAGAGAGAGAGAGAGAGAGAGAGAGAGAGAGAGAGAGAGAGAGAGAGGGGGGAGGGGGCTGCCCTTCTGCTCTGGTGGTGAGGGTCTGCTTGCCCCTGCCAAGAGACAGGGCCTTCCCTGCCCCTCTGCTGTGCTTGGGGGTGGATCTGCCGTACACTACCCGAGCACCTCACAGTTCACAGACACATAGACCATCTTTGAAAACACTAGTTAAGTGCAAACACACATAGCTTAGCTACAAAAGACAAGGGGTTAGCTCAGGATTGTTTACGATGTATGTATGTTTGATACTCTGCTATTTTTAGGAGGGATATTCTCTGTGTTTCATCGTTTAAATGCTTGTGCTGCGGTGGAAACAGGTAAGACCGACAGGGGAGAATTTATGAGACAATAGGAGCCATGCAGAGAAGCAGGAGCTATGGGCCCCTTCTGAATATCTGCAGCTCCGTCTGGTGGAGGACAACCTGAACAGACTTCCTGTAGAAGCTACGCACCTATTGTTTTTATTTTTCTCGTTTTTGATTTCCTATTTTTAAATTGCTTTATTTTGTTTTTCTATTCTTATTTTATTTTTTATTTTTTGTTTGTTTGTTTGTTTGGTTTAGGGGTAGGAGCTGTTGCGATAGGTACGGTTCCTTTAGTTTAACTAGCAACCTTTTTATTTTTAGATACCTTTTATTGTAAAAAATTCAGCCCAGTGGCCATGTAGTCAGAAGGGGTTAAATTGGGGGTTGCCGACAGCTATCCTTTTCTCCTGGAATCTAGAAACACCTAACCTATAGTTAAAAGTTAAGATGCTTTCAAGGGGTTATATATATATATATATATATATATATATATATATACAGTATATATACATTTAAATATACATTTATATAAACACATTATAAAATATATAAAAAACACAAGATGTTTTTAATGTTGACTTTATTACATGAAAGAAGCTTCACTCCAAACTAGGGTACAATGCACTACTTAAGGCATTACAGCATTTTCGAGCAATGAACCCTTTTCCGATCCAGTTTGCAGGAAAGCTTTATTGCTTAAGAACGCTTCGTCTTGCCATCACTTCCCACTGTCAACAACCACCACCACAATCTGTTTGATTCTGCTGCTGTTTTATCAACATTCATCTGTACAGTATCAGCATCAGTGCTCCCAGCCCCACCGCTTTCCTTACCTGCATCCTCGCGTTAACTTCCTGCGGCTCTCGTTGTACCATCAGCCACGGTCTCCTGCGTGTCTGCCCCGGCGTGTTCCTCTATAGCCTCGGCGTTCCCCGCACCACTGGCCTTGGCGCTCACTGTGCTGTTGCCCTCGGTGCTGCCCCTTCTGCAGGTCTTGGCGTGTGAAGGGGGGGGGGCGGTTGCCTTTTCAGGGCATGCACTACACCCAAGACATTTCTTATTTTCCGTAGTGGCAAGAATGGTGT
>NW_026947099.1:0-50221 GCF_030014385.1 Trichomycterus rosablanca | reverse complement strand
AAAAATGTCTGTGCACGTGCCTGGCCCAGTGCTAAAGCTGATTTAAAATACCGGTCTCTTTAACGTTTGTATCAACAAGCTTTTTATGTAAGCTGCCTTTTATGTTATGCTGCCTTTCCAAAAATAGCTCTGGACGACCACTTTTGTCCCAACGCAAAAATGCCACAAATCCGTTCTCCTGATCCGAGCTGCACATCGAACAACGACGGTCGGCTAAAATCTACAAACTCTATTTTTGCCACCACAGAAATCAGGGGAGAGCGCGAACGCAGTCCCCCACTATCAGAAATGATGCAGTCGAGATTCCCACATTTGGGGAATTCGCAGCGGTCAGCACAACCGGAGTGCAATGGCTGAGCCTCGCCCTGGGTGAACCACCTTCTTGATCATGGTCTCGCTCCTGCCAGGTAAGTATGAGGTGTAGAGGCACCGCCGAACAGAGACACCGAATCACACACCGTTCAAACTCACGGTGAGCTCCACTCGTCTACTCATCACACCAGCACAAAACGCCGCTATTCTGCAACATCAAAACGACCACGCCGACATTTGCCTGAAAATAAGAAAAAAAAACCACTTGGTTCAACCAAAACAGAAGAAAAAAATGATCATTTCAAATTGATCTACAAAAAAGAAAAAAGAAAACACTGTAAAAATCCACCTGACAAGCATGCCCTTTACATGTTTGGCATAGCTCAATCATGAAACGGTCAAATTAGCCTAAGAAATAGTGCAAACGGCTAATTATGTGCCCAGTGCTAAAGCTGATCTAAAATACCGGTCTCTTTAACGTTTGTATCAACAAGCTTTTTATGTAAACGCTGCCTATCCAAAAACAGCTCTGGACGACCACTTTTTTTCCAAGGCAAAAACGCCACAAATCCGTTCTTGATCCGAGCTGCAAATCGAAATACGACGAATCAGAATGAAAATCATACAGAACAAGAAACAAAATGAATACGGTCTCGCTCAATTTTACAAGCTCTTGCTTTGCCACCACAGAAATCAAGGGAAAGCGCGAACGCGGTCCCTCATTATCAGAAATTAGCGTTCTATTTCACGTTTGTATCAACAAGCTTTTTATGTAAACGCTGCCTATCCAAAAATAGCTCTGAACGACCACTTTTTTCCCCACGAATCCGTCCAATTGATAGGAACTGCACGCAAAAGAACAACGAATCAGAATGAAAATCATACAGAACAAGAAACTAATTGAATACGGTCGGCTAAAATCTACAAGCTCTATCTTTGCCACCACAGAAATCAGGGGAGAGCGCGAACGCAGTCCCCCACTAACTTTATATATAAGTTAAATATCCTACTGTGTTTTTTCATTTTTTATTTTATTAATAATTTTGGCGATGGGTGCCCTTTTTTTGGCTTGAGCACCTGCCCCCAAAAATGTCTGTGCACGTGCCTGGCCCAGTGCTAAAGCTGATTTAAAATACCGGTCTCTTTAACGTTTGTATCAACAAGCTTTCTATGTAAGCTGCCTTTTATGTTATGCTGCCTTTCCAAAAATAGCTCTGGACGACCACTTTTGTCCCAACGCAAAAATGCCACAAATCCGTTCTCCTGATCCGAGCTGCACATCGAACAACGACGGTCGGCTAAAACCTACAAACTCTATTTTTGCCACCACAGAAATCAGGGGAGAGCGCGAACGCAGTCCCCCACTATCAGAAATTATGCAGTCGAGATTCCCACATTTGGGGAATTCGCAGCGGTCAGCACAACCGGAGTGCAATAGCTGAGCCTCGCCCTGGGTGAACCACCTTCTTGATCATGGTCTCGCCCCTGCCAGGTAAGTATGAGGTGTAGAGGCACCGCCGAACAGAGACACCGAATCACACACCGTTCAAACTCACGGTGAGCTCCACTCGTCTACTCATCACACCAGCACAAACCTCACCGAACGCAAACGCCGCTATTCTGCAACATCAAAACGACCACGCCGACATTTGCCTGAAAATAAGAAAAAAAAAAAAAAAAAAAAAAAAAACACTTGGTTCAACCAAAACAGAAGAAAAAAATGATCATTTCAAATTGATCTACAAAAAAGAAAAGAAAAAAACACTGTAAAAATCCACCTGACAAGCATGCCCTTTACAGGTTTGGCATAGCTCAATCATGAAACGGTCAAATTAGCCTAAGAAATAGTGCAAACGGCTAATTATGTGCCCAGTGCTAAAGCTGATCTAAAATACCGGTCTCTTTAACGTTTGTATCAACAAGCTTTTTATGTAAACGCTGCCTATCCAAAAATAGCTCTGGACGACCACTTTTTTTCCAAGGCAAAAACGCCACAAATCCGTTCTATCCGAGCTTCAAATCGAAATACGACGAATCAGAACGAAAATCATACAGAACAAGAAAAAAATGAATACGGTCTCGCTCAATTTTACAAGCTCTTGCTTTGCCACCACAGAAATCAAGGGAAAGCGCGAACGCGGTCCCTCATTATCAGAAATTAGCGTTCTATTTCACGTTTGTATCAACAAGCTTTTTATGCAAACGCTGCCTATCCAAAAATAGCTCTGAACTACCACTTTTTGCCCCACGAATCCGTCCAATTGATCGGAACTGCACGCAAAAGAACAACGAATCAGAATGAAAATCATACAGAACAAGAAACTAATTGAATACGGTCGGCTAAAATCTACAAGCTCTATCTTTGCCACCACAGAAATCAGGGAAGAGCGCGAACGCAGTCCCCCACTAACTTTATATATAAGTTAAATATCCTACTGTGTTTTTTCATTTTTTATTTTATTAATAATTTTGGCGATGGGTGCCCTTTTTTTGGCTTGAGCACCTGCCCCCAAAAATGTCTGTGCACGTGCCTGGCCCAGTGCTAAAGCTGATTTAAAATACCGGTCTCTTTAACGTTTGTATCAACAAGCTTTTTATGTAAACGCTGCCTTTCCAAAAATAGCTCTGGACGACCACTTTTGTCCCAACGCAAAAATGCCTGATCCGAGCTGCACATCGAACAAAATCTACAAACTCTATTTTTGCCACCACAGAAATCAGGGGAGAGCGCGAACGCAGTCCCCCACTAACTTTATATATAAGTTAAATATCCTACTGTGTTTTTTCATTTTTTATTTTATTAATAATTTTGGCGATGGGTGCCCTTTTTTTGGCTTGAGCACCTGCCCCCAAAAATGTCTGTGCACGTGCCTGGCCCAGTGCTAAAGCTGATTTAAAATACCGGTCTCTTTAACGTTTGTATCAACAAGCTTTTTATGTAAGCTGCCTTTTATGTTATGCTGCCTTTCCAAAAATAGCTCTGGACGACCACTTTTGTCCCAACGCAAAAATGCCACAAATCCGTTCTCCTGATCCGAGCTGCACATCGAACAACGACGGTCGGCTAAAACCTACAAACTCTATTTTTGCCACCACAGAAATCAGGGGAGAGCGCGAACGCGGTCCCTCATTATCAGAAATTAGCGTTCTATTTCACGTTTGTATCAACAAGCTTTTTATGTAAACGCTGCCTATCCAAAAATAGCTCTGAACGACCACTTTTTTCCCCACGAATGCGTCCAATTGATCGGAACTGCACGCAAAAGAACAACGAATCAGAATGAAAATCATACAGAACAAGAAACTAATTGAATACGGTCGGCTAAAATCTACAAGCTCTATCTTTGCCACCACAGAAATCAGGGGAGAGCGCGAACGCAGTCCCCCACTAACTTTATATATAAGTTAAATATCCTACTGTGTTTTTTCAATTTTTATTTCATTAATAATTTTGGCGATGGGTGCTCTTTATTTGGCTTGAGCACCTGCCCCCAAAAATGTCTGTGCACGTGCCTGGCCCAGTGCTAAAGCTGATTTAAAATACCGGTCTCTTTAGTCAAGAAACTAATTGAATACGGTCGGCTAAAATCTACAAGCTCTATCTTTGCCACCACAGAAATCAGGGGAGAGCGCGAACGCAGTCCCCCACTAACTTTATATATAAGTTAAATATCCTACTGTGTTTTTTCATTTTTTATTTCATTAATAATTTTGGCGATGGGTGCCCTTTTTTTGGCTTGAGCACCTGCCCCCAAAAATGTCTGTGCACGTGCCTGGCCCAGTGCTAAAGCTGATTTAAAATACCGGTCTCTTTAACGTTTGTATCAACAAGCTTTTTATGTAAACGCTGCCTTTCCAAAAATAGCTCTGGACGACCACTTTTGTCCCAACGCAAAAATGCCACAAATCCGTTCTCCTGATCCGAGCAGCACATCGAACAACGACGGTCGGCTAAAATCTGCAAACTCTATTTTTGCCACCACAGAAATCAGGGGAGAGCGCGAACGCAGTCCCCCACAATCAGAAATTATGCAGTCGAGATTCCCACATTTGGGGAATTCGCAGCGGTCAGCACAACCGGAGTGCAATGGCTGAGCCTCGCCCTGGGTGAACCACCTTCTTGATCATGGTCTCGCCCCTGCCAGGTAAGTATGAGGTGTAGAGGCACCGCCGAACAGAGACACCGAATCACACACCGTTCAAACTCACGGTGAGCTCCACTCGTCTACTCATCACACCAGCACAAACCTCACCGAACGCAAACGCCGCTATTCTGCAACATCAAAACGACCACGCCGACATTTGCCTGAAAATAAGAAAAAAAAAAAAAGAAAAAAACACTTGGTTCAACCAAAACAGAAGAAAAAAATGATCATTTCAAATTGATCTACAAAAAAGAAAAGAAAAAAACACTGTAAAAATCCACCTGACAAGCATGCCCTTTACAGGTTTGGCATAGCTCAATCATGAAACGGTCAAATTAGCCTAAGAAATAGTGCAAACGGCTAATTATGTGCCCAGTGCTAAAGCTGATCTAAAATACCGGTCTCTTTAACGTTTGTATCAACAAGCTTTTTATGTAAACGCTGCCTATCCAAAAATAGCTCTGGACGACCACTTTTTTTCCAAGGCAAAAACGCCACAAATCCGTTCTATCCGAGCTTCAAATCGAAATACGACGAATCAGAACGAAAATCATACAGAACAAGAAAAAAATGAATACGGTCTCGCTCAATTTTACAAGCTCTTGCTTTGCCACCACAGAAATCAAGGGAAAGCGCGAACGCGGTCCCTCATTATCAGAAATTAGCGTTCTATTTCACGTTTGTATCAACAAGCTTTTTATGCAAACGCTGCCTATCCAAAAATAGCTCTGAACTACCACTTTTTGCCCCACGAATCCGTCCAATTGATCGGAACTGCACGCAAAAGAACAACGAATCAGAATGAAAATCATACAGAACAAGAAACTAATTGAATACGGTCGGCTAAAATCTACAAGCTCGAACGCAGTCCCCCACTAACTTTATATATAAGTTAAATATCCTACTGTGTTTTTTCATTTTTTATTTTATTAATAATTTTGGCGATGAGTGCCCTTTTTTTGGCTTGAGCACCTGCCCCCAAAAATGTCTGTGCACGTGCCTGGCCCAGTGCTAAAGCTGATTTAAAATACCGGTCTCTTTAACGTTTGTATCAACAAGCTTTTTATGTAAGCTGCCTTTTATGTTATGCTGCCTTTCCAAAAATAGCTCTGGACGACCACTTTTGTCCCAACGCAAAAATGCCACAAATCCGTTCTCCTGATCCGAGCTGCACATCGAACAACGACGGTCGGCTAAAATCTACAAACTCTATTTTTGCCACCACAGAAATCAGGGGAGAGCGCGAACGCAGTCCCCCACTATCAGAAATGATGCAGTCGAGATTCCCACATTTGGGGAATTCGCAGCGGTCAGCACAACCGGAGTGCAATGGCTGAGCCTCGCCCTGGGTGAACCACCTTCTTGATCATGGTCTCGCTCCTGCCAGGTAAGTATGAGGTGTAGAGGCACCGCCGAACAGAGACACCGAATCACACACCGTTCAAACTCACGGTGAGCTCCACTCGTCTACTCATCACACCAGCACAAAACGCCGCTATTCTGCAACATCAAAACGACCACGCCGACATTTGCCTGAAAATAAGAAAAAAAAACCACTTGGTTCAACCAAAACAGAAGAAAAAAATGATCATTTCAAATTGATCTACAAAAAAGAAAAAAGAAAACACTGTAAAAATCCACCTGACAAGCATGCCCTTTACATGTTTGGCATAGCTCAATCATGAAACGGTCAAATTAGCCTAAGAAATAGTGCAAACGGCTAATTATGTGCCCAGTGCTAAAGCTGATCTAAAATACCGGTCTCTTTAACGTTTGTATCAACAAGCTTTTTATGTAAACGCTGCCTATCCAAAAACAGCTCTGGACGACCACTTTTTTTCCAAGGCAAAAACGCCACAAATCCGTTCTTGATCCGAGCTGCAAATCGAAATACGACGAATCAGAATGAAAATCATACAGAACAAGAAACAAAATGAATACGGTCTCGCTCAATTTTACAAGCTCTTGCTTTGCCACCACAGAAATCAAGGGAAAGCGCGAACGCGGTCCCTCATTATCAGAAATTAGCGTTCTATTTCACGTTTGTATCAACAAGCTTTTTATGTAAACGCTGCCTATCCAAAAATAGCTCTGAACGACCACTTTTTTCCCCACGAATCCGTCCAATTGATAGGAACTGCACGCAAAAGAACAACGAATCAGAATGAAAATCATACAGAACAAGAAACTAATTGAATACGGTCGGCTAAAATCTACAAGCTCTATCTTTGCCACCACAGAAATCAGGGGAGAGCGCGAACGCAGTCCCCCACTAACTTTATATATAAGTTAAATATCCTACTGTGTTTTTTCATTTTTTATTTTATTAATAATTTTGGCGATGGGTGCCCTTTTTTTGGCTTGAGCACCTGCCCCCAAAAATGTCTGTGCACGTGCCTGGCCCAGTGCTAAAGCTGATTTAAAATACCGGTCTCTTTAACGTTTGTATCAACAAGCTTTCTATGTAAGCTGCCTTTTATGTTATGCTGCCTTTCCAAAAATAGCTCTGGACGACCACTTTTGTCCCAACGCAAAAATGCCACAAATCCGTTCTCCTGATCCGAGCTGCACATCGAACAACGACGGTCGGCTAAAACCTACAAACTCTATTTTTGCCACCACAGAAATCAGGGAAGAGCGCGAACGCAGTCCCCCACTATCAGAAATTATGCAGTCGAGATTCCCACATTTGGGGAATTCGCAGCGGTCAGCACAACCGGAGTGCAATAGCTGAGCCTCGCCCTGGGTGAACCACCTTCTTGATCATGGTCTCGCCCCTGCCAGGTAAGTATGAGGTGTAGAGGCACCGCCGAACAGAGACACCGAATCACACACCGTTCAAACTCACGGTGAGCTCCACTCGTCTACTCATCACACCAGCACAAACCTCACCGAACGCAAACGCCGCTATTCTGCAACATCAAAACGACCACGCCGACATTTGCCTGAAAATAAGAAAAAAAAAAAAAAAAAAAAAAAAACACTTGGTTCAACCAAAACAGAAGAAAAAAATGATCATTTCAAATTGATCTACAAAAAAGAAAAGAAAAAAACACTGTAAAAATCCACCTGACAAGCATGCCCTTTACAGGTTTGGCATAGCTCAATCATGAAACGGTCAAATTAGCCTAAGAAATAGTGCAAACGGCTAATTATGTGCCCAGTGCTAAAGCTGATCTAAAATACCGGTCTCTTTAACGTTTGTATCAACAAGCTTTTTATGTAAACGCTGCCTATCCAAAAATAGCTCTGGACGACCACTTTTTTTCCAAGGCAAAAACGCCACAAATCCGTTCTATCCGAGCTTCAAATCGAAATACGACGAATCAGAACGAAAATCATACAGAACAAGAAAAAAATGAATACGGTCTCGCTCAATTTTACAAGCTCTTGCTTTGCCACCACAGAAATCAAGGGAAAGCGCGAACGCGGTCCCTCATTATCAGAAATTAGCGTTCTATTTCACGTTTGTATCAACAAGCTTTTTATGCAAACGCTGCCTATCCAAAAATAGCTCTGAACTACCACTTTTTGCCCCACGAATCCGTCCAATTGATCGGAACTGCACGCAAAAGAACAACGAATCAGAATGAAAATCATACAGAACAAGAAACTAATTGAATACGGTCGGCTAAAATCTACAAGCTCGAACGCAGTCCCCCACTAACTTTATATATAAGTTAAATATCCTACTGTGTTTTTTCATTTTTTATTTTATTAATAATTTTGGCGATGAGTGCCCTTTTTTTGGCTTGAGCACCTGCCCCCAAAAATGTCTGTGCACGTGCCTGGCCCAGTGCTAAAGCTGATTTAAAATACCGGTCTCTTTAACGTTTGTATCAACAAGCTTTTTATGTAAGCTGCCTTTTATGTTATGCTGCCTTTCCAAAAATAGCTCTGGACGACCACTTTTGTCCCAACGCAAAAATGCCACAAATCCGTTCTCCTGATCCGAGCTGCACATCGAACAACGACGGTCGGCTAAAATCTACAAACTCTATTTTTGCCACCACAGAAATCAGGGGAGAGCGCGAACGCAGTCCCCCACTATCAGAAATGATGCAGTCGAGATTCCCACATTTGGGGAATTCGCAGCGGTCAGCACAACCGGAGTGCAATGGCTGAGCCTCGCCCTGGGTGAACCACCTTCTTGATCATGGTCTCGCTTCTGCCAGGTAAGTATGAGGTGTAGAGGCACCGCCGAACAGAGACACCGAATCACACACCGTTCAAACTCACGGTGAGCTCCACTCGTCTACTCATCACACCAGCACAAAACGCCGCTATTCTGCAACATCAAAACGACCACGCCGACATTTGCCTGAAAATAAGAAAAAAAAACCACTTGGTTCAACCAAAACAGAAGAAAAAAATGATCATTTCAAATTGATCTACAAAAAAGAAAAAAGAAAACACTGTAAAAATCCACCTGACAAGCATGCCCTTTACATGTTTGGCATAGCTCAATCATGAAACGGTCAAATTAGCCTAAGAAATAGTGCAAACGGCTAATTATGTGCCCAGTGCTAAAGCTGATCTAAAATACCGGTCTCTTTAACGTTTGTATCAACAAGCTTTTTATGTAAACGCTGCCTATCCAAAAACAGCTCTGGACGACCACTTTTTTTCCAAGGCAAAAACGCCACAAATCCGTTCTTGATCCGAGCTGCAAATCGAAATACGACGAATCAGAATGAAAATCATACAGAACAAGAAACAAAATGAATACGGTCTCGCTCAATTTTACAAGCTCTTGCTTTGCCACCACAGAAATCAAGGGAAAGCGCGAACGCGGTCCCTCATTATCAGAAATTAGCGTTCTATTTCACGTTTGTATCAACAAGCTTTTTATGTAAACGCTGCCTATCCAAAAATAGCTCTGAACGACCACTTTTTTCCCCACGAATCCGTCCAATTGATAGGAACTGCACGCAAAAGAACAACGAATCAGAATGAAAATCATACAGAACAAGAAACTAATTGAATACGGTCGGCTAAAATCTACAAGCTCTATCTTTGCCACCACAGAAATCAGGGGAGAGCGCGAACGCAGTCCCCCACTAACTTTATATATAAGTTAAATATCCTACTGTGTTTTTTCATTTTTTATTTTATTAATAATTTTGGCGATGGGTGCCCTTTTTTTGGCTTGAGCACCTGCCCCCAAAAATGTCTGTGCACGTGCCTGGCCCAGTGCTAAAGCTGATTTAAAATACCGGTCTCTTTAACGTTTGTATCAACAAGCTTTCTATGTAAGCTGCCTTTTATGTTATGCTGCCTTTCCAAAAATAGCTCTGGACGACCACTTTTGTCCCAACGCAAAAATGCCACAAATCCGTTCTCCTGATCCGAGCTGCACATCGAACAACGACGGTCGGCTAAAACCTACAAACTCTATTTTTGCCACCACAGAAATCAGGGGAGAGCGCGAACGCAGTCCCCCACTATCAGAAATTATGCAGTCGAGATTCCCACATTTGGGGAATTCGCAGCGGTCAGCACAACCGGAGTGCAATGGCTGAGCCTCGCCCTGGGTGAACCACCTTCTTGATCATGGTCTCGCCCCTGCCAGGTAAGTATGAGGTGTAGAGGCACCGCCGAACAGAGACACCGAATCACACACCGTTCAAACTCACGGTGAGCTCCACTCGTCTACTCATCACACCAGCACAAACCTCACCGAACGCAAACGCCGCTATTCTGCAACATCAAAACGACCACGCCGACATTTGCCTGAAAATAAGAAAAAAAAAAGAAAAAAAAACACTTGGTTCAACCAAAACAGAAGAAAAAAATGATCATTTCAAATTGATCTACAAAAAAGAAAAGAAAAAACACTGTAAAAATCCACCTGACAAGCATGCCCTTTACAGGTTTGGCATAGCTCAATCATGAAACGGTCAAATTAGCCTAAGAAATAGTGCAAACGGCTAATTATGTGCCCAGTGCTAAAGCTGATCTAAAATACCGGTCTCTTTAACGTTTGTATCAACAAGCTTTTTATGTAAACGCTGCCTATCCAAAAATAGCTCTGGACGACCACTTTTTTTCCAAGGCAAAAACGCCACAAATCCGTTCTATCCGAGCTTCAAATCGAAATACGACGAATCAGAACGAAAATCATACAGAACAAGAAAAAAATGAATACGGTCTCGCTCAATTTTACAAGCTCTTGCTTTGCCACCACAGAAATCAAGGGAAAGCGCGAACGCGGTCCCTCATTATCAGAAATTAGCGTTCTATTTCACGTTTGTATCAACAAGCTTTTTATGCAAACGCTGCCTATCCAAAAATAGCTCTGAACTACCACTTTTTGCCCCACGAATCCGTCCAATTGATCGGAACTGCACGCAAAAGAACAACGAATCAGAATGAAAATCATACAGAACAAGAAACTAATTGAATACGGTCGGCTAAAATCTACAAGCTCTATCTTTGCCACCACAGAAATCAGGGAAGAGCGCGAACGCAGTCCCCCACTAACTTTATATATAAGTTAAATATCCTACTGTGTTTTTTCATTTTTTATTTTATTAATAATTTTGGCGATGGGTGCCCTTTTTTTGGCTTGAGCACCTGCCCCCAAAAATGTCTGTGCACGTGCCTGGCCCAGTGCTAAAGCTGATTTAAAATACCGGTCTCTTTAACGTTTGTATCAACAAGCTTTTTATGTAAACGCTGCCTTTCCAAAAATAGCTCTGGACGACCACTTTTGTCCCAACGCAAAAATGCCTGATCCGAGCTGCACATCGAACAAAATCTACAAACTCTATTTTTGCCACCACAGAAATCAGGGGAGAGCGCGAACGCAGTCCCCCACTAACTTTATATATAAGTTAAATATCCTACTGTGTTTTTTCATTTTTTATTTTATTAATAATTTTGGCGATGGGTGCCCTTTTTTTGGCTTGAGCACCTGCCCCCAAAAATGTCTGTGCACGTGCCTGGCCCAGTGCTAAAGCTGATTTAAAATACCGGTCTCTTTAACGTTTGTATCAACAAGCTTTTTATGTAAACGCTGCCTTTCCAAAAATAGCTCTGGACGACCACTTTTATACCAACGCAAAAATGCCACAAATCCGTTCTCCTGATCCGAGCTGCACATCGAACAACGACGGTCGGCTAAAATCTGCAAACTCTATTTTTGCCACCACAGAAATCAGGGGAGAGCGCGAACGCAGTCCCCCACTATCAGAAATTATGCAGTCGAGATTCCCACATTTGGGGAATTCGCAGCAGTCAGCACAACCAGAGTGCAATGGCTGAGCCTCGCCCTGGGTGAACCACCTTCTTGATCATGGTCTCGCCCCTGCCAGGTAAGTATGAGGTGTAGAAGCACCGCCGAACAGAGACACCGAATCACACACCGTTCAAACTCACGGTGAGCTCCACTCGTCTACTCATCACACCAGCACAAACCTCACCGAACGCAAACGCCGCTATTCTGCAACATCAAAACGACCACGCCGACATTTGCCTGAAAATAAGAAAAAAAAAAAAAAAAAAAAACACTTGGTTCAACCAAAACAGAAGAAAAAAATGATCATTTCAAATTGATCTACAAAAAAGAAAAGAAAAAACACTGTAAAAATCCACCTGACAAGCATGCCCTTTACAGGTTTGGCATAGCTCAATCATGAAACGGTCAAATTAGCCTAAAAAATAGTGCAAACGGCTAATTATGTGCCCAGTGCTAAAGCTGATCTAAAATACCGGTCTCTTTAACGTTTGTATCAACAAGCTTTTTATGTAAACGCTGCCTATCCAAAAATAGCTCTGGACGACCACTTTTTTTCCAAGGCAAAAACGCCACAAATCCATTCTATCCGAGCTTCAAATCGAAATACGACGAATCAGAACGAAAATCATACAGAACAAGAAAAAAATGAATACGGTCTCGCTCAATTTTACAAGCTCTTGCTTTGCCACCACAGAAATCAAGGGAAAGCGCGAACGCGGTCCCTCATTATCAGAAATTAGCGTTCTATTTCACGTTTGTATCAACAAGCTTTTAATGCAAACGCTGCCTATCCAAAAATAGCTCTGAACTACCACTTTTTGCCCCACGAATCCGTCCAATTGATCGGAACTGCACGCAAAAGAACAACGAATCAGAATGAAAATCATACAGAACAAGAAACTAATTGAATACGGTCGGCTAAAATCTACAAGCTCTATCTTTGCCACCACAGAAATCAGGGAAGAGCGCGAACGCAGTCCCCCACTAACTTTATATATAAGTTAAATATCCTACTGTGTTTTTTCATTTTTTATTTTATTAATAATTTTGGCGATGGGTGCCCTTTTTTTGGCTTGAGCACCTGCCCCCAAAAATGTCTGTGCACGTGCCTGGCCCAGTGCTAAAGCTGATTTAAAATACCGGTCTCTTTAACGTTTGTATCAACAAGCTTTTTATGTAAACGCTGCCTTTCCAAAAATAGCTCTGGACGACCACTTTTGTCCCAACGCAAAAATGCCTGATCCGAGCTGCACATCGAACAAAATCTACAAACTCTATTTTTGCCACCACAGAAATCAGGGGAGAGCGCGAACGCAGTCCCCCACTAACTTTATATATAAGTTAAATATCCTACTGTGTTTTTTCATTTTTTATTTTATTAATAATTTTGGCGATGGGTGCCCTTTTTTTGGCTTGAGCACCTGCCCCCAAAAATGTCTGTGCACGTGCCTGGCCCAGTGCTAAAGCTGATTTAAAATACCGGTCTCTTTAACGTTTGTATCAACAAGCTTTTTATGTAAGCTGCCTTTTATGTTATGCTGCCTTTCCAAAAATAGCTCTGGACGACCACTTTTGTCCCAACGCAAAAATGCCACAAATCCGTTCTCCTGATCCGAGCTGCACATCGAACAACGACGGTCGGCTAAAACCTACAAACTCTATTTTTGCCACCACAGAAATCAGGGGAGAGCGCGAACGCGGTCCCTCATTATCAGAAATTAGCGTTCTATTTCACGTTTGTATCAACAAGCTTTTTATGTAAACGCTGCCTATCCAAAAATAGCTCTGAACGACCACTTTTTTCCCCACGAATGCGTCCAATTGATCGGAACTGCACGCAAAAGAACAACGAATCAGAATGAAAATCATACAGAACAAGAAACTAATTGAATACGGTCGGCTAAAATCTACAAGCTCTATCTTTGCCACCACAGAAATCAGGGGAGAGCGCGAACGCAGTCCCCCACTAACTTTATATATAAGTTAAATATCCTACTGTGTTTTTTCAATTTTTATTTCATTAATAATTTTGGCGATGGGTGCTCTTTATTTGGCTTGAGCACCTGCCCCCAAAAATGTCTGTGCACGTGCCTGGCCCAGTGCTAAAGCTGATTTAAAATACCGGTCTCTTTAGTCAAGAAACTAATTGAATACGGTCGGCTAAAATCTACAAGCTCTATCTTTGCCACCACAGAAATAAGGGGAGAGCGCGAACGCAGTCCCCCACTAACTTTATATATAAGTTAAATATCCTACTGTGTTTTTTCATTTTTTATTTTATTAATAATTTTGGCGATGGGTGCCCTTTTTTTGGCTTGAGCACCTGCCCCCAAAAATGTCTGTGCACGTGCCTGGCCCAGTGCTAAAGCTGATTTAAAATACCGGTCTCTTTAACGTTTGTATCAACAAGCTTTTTATGTAAACGCTGCCTTTCCAAAAATAGCTCTGGACGACCACTTTTGTCCCAACGCAAAAATGCCACAAATCCGTTCTCCTGATCCGAGCAGCACATCGAACAACGACGGTCGGCTAAAATCTGCAAACTCTATTTTTGCCACCACAGAAATCAGGGGAGAGCGCGAACGCAGTCCCCCACAATCAGAAATTATGCAGTCGAGATTCCCACATTTGGGGAATTCGCAGCGGTCAGCACAACCGGAGTGCAATGGCTGAGCCTCGCCCTGGGTGAACCACCTTCTTGATCATGGTCTCGCCCCTGCCAGGTAAGTATGAGGTGTAGAGGCACCGCCGAACAGAGACACCGAATCACACACCGTTCAAACTCACGGTGAGCTCCACTCGTCTACTCATCACACCAGCACAAACCTCACCGAACGCAAACGCCGCTATTCTGCAACATCAAAACGACCACGCCGACATTTGCCTGAAAATAAGAAAAAAAAAAAAAAAAAAAAAACACTTGGTTCAACCAAAACAGAAGAAAAAAATGATCATTTCAAATTGATCTACAAAAAAGAAAAGAAAAAAACACTGTAAAAATCCACCTGACAAGCATGCCCTTTACAGGTTTGGCATAGCTCAATCATGAAACGGTCAAATTAGCCTAAGAAATAGTGCAAACGGCTAATTATGTGCCCAGTGCTAAAGCTGATCTAAAATACCGGTCTCTTTAACGTTTGTATCAACAAGCTTTTTATGTAAACGCTGCCTATCCAAAAATAGCTCTGGACGACCACTTTTTTTCCAAGGCAAAAACGCCACAAATCCGTTCTATCCGAGCTTCAAATCGAAATACGACGAATCAGAACGAAAATCATACAGAACAAGAAAAAAATGAATACGGTCTCGCTCAATTTTACAAGCTCTTGCTTTGCCACCACAGAAATCAAGGGAAAGCGCGAACGCGGTCCCTCATTATCAGAAATTAGCGTTCTATTTCACGTTTGTATCAACAAGCTTTTTATGCAAACGCTGCCTATCCAAAAATAGCTCTGAACTACCACTTTTTGCCCCACGAATCCGTCCAATTGATCGGAACTGCACGCAAAAGAACAACGAATCAGAATGAAAATCATACAGAACAAGAAACTAATTGAATACGGTCGGCTAAAATCTACAAGCTCGAACGCAGTCCCCCACTAACTTTATATATAAGTTAAATATCCTACTGTGTTTTTTCATTTTTTATTTTATTAATAATTTTGGCGATGAGTGCCCTTTTTTTGGCTTGAGCACCTGCCCCCAAAAATGTCTGTGCACGTGCCTGGCCCAGTGCTAAAGCTGATTTAAAATACCGGTCTCTTTAACGTTTGTATCAACAAGCTTTTTATGTAAGCTGCCTTTTATGTTATGCTGCCTTTCCAAAAATAGCTCTGGACGACCACTTTTGTCCCAACGCAAAAATGCCACAAATCCGTTCTCCTGATCCGAGCTGCACATCGAACAACGACGGTCGGCTAAAATCTACAAACTCTATTTTTGCCACCACAGAAATCAGGGGAGAGCGCGAACGCAGTCCCCCACTATCAGAAATGATGCAGTCGAGATTCCCACATTTGGGGAATTCGCAGCGGTCAGCACAACCGGAGTGCAATGGCTGAGCCTCGCCCTGGGTGAACCACCTTCTTGATCATGGTCTCGCTCCTGCCAGGTAAGTATGAGGTGTAGAGGCACCGCCGAACAGAGACACCGAATCACACACCGTTCAAACTCACGGTGAGCTCCACTCGTCTACTCATCACACCAGCACAAAACGCCGCTATTCTGCAACATCAAAACGACCACGCCGACATTTGCCTGAAAATAAGAAAAAAAAACCACTTGGTTCAACCAAAACAGAAGAAAAAAATGATCATTTCAAATTGATCTACAAAAAAGAAAAAAGAAAACACTGTAAAAATCCACCTGACAAGCATGCCCTTTACATGTTTGGCATAGCTCAATCATGAAACGGTCAAATTAGCCTAAGAAATAGTGCAAACGGCTAATTATGTGCCCAGTGCTAAAGCTGATCTAAAATACCGGTCTCTTTAACGTTTGTATCAACAAGCTTTTTATGTAAACGCTGCCTATCCAAAAACAGCTCTGGACGACCACTTTTTTTCCAAGGCAAAAACGCCACAAATCCGTTCTTGATCCGAGCTGCAAATCGAAATACGACGAATCAGAATGAAAATCATACAGAACAAGAAACAAAATGAATACGGTCTCGCTCAATTTTACAAGCTCTTGCTTTGCCACCACAGAAATCAAGGGAAAGCGCGAACGCGGTCCCTCATTATCAGAAATTAGCGTTCTATTTCACGTTTGTATCAACAAGCTTTTTATGTAAACGCTGCCTATCCAAAAATAGCTCTGAACGACCACTTTTTTCCCCACGAATCCGTCCAATTGATAGGAACTGCACGCAAAAGAACAACGAATCAGAATGAAAATCATACAGAACAAGAAACTAATTGAATACGGTCGGCTAAAATCTACAAGCTCTATCTTTGCCACCACAGAAATCAGGGGAGAGCGCGAACGCAGTCCCCCACTAACTTTATATATAAGTTAAATATCCTACTGTGTTTTTTCATTTTTTATTTTATTAATAATTTTGGCGATGGGTGCCCTTTTTTTGGCTTGAGCACCTGCCCCCAAAAATGTCTGTGCACGTGCCTGGCCCAGTGCTAAAGCTGATTTAAAATACCGGTCTCTTTAACGTTTGTATCAACAAGCTTTCTATGTAAGCTGCCTTTTATGTTATGCTGCCTTTCCAAAAATAGCTCTGGACGACCACTTTTGTCCCAACGCAAAAATGCCACAAATCCGTTCTCCTGATCCGAGCTGCACATCGAACAACGACGGTCGGCTAAAACCTACAAACTCTATTTTTGCCACCACAGAAATCAGGGGAGAGCGCGAACGCAGTCCCCCACTATCAGAAATTATGCAGTCGAGATTCCCACATTTGGGGAATTCGCAGCGGTCAGCACAACCGGAGTGCAATGGCTGAGCCTCGCCCTGGGTGAACCACCTTCTTGATCATGGTCTCGCCCCTGCCAGGTAAGTATGAGGTGTAGAGGCACCGCCGAACAGAGACACCGAATCACACACCGTTCAAACTCACGGTGAGCTCCACTCGTCTACTCATCACACCAGCACAAACCTCACCGAACGCAAACGCCGCTATTCTGCAACATCAAAACGACCACGCCGACATTTGCCTGAAAATAAGAAAAAAAAAAAAAAGAAAAAAAACACTTGGTTCAACCAAAACAGAAGAAAAAAATGATCATTTCAAATTGATCTACAAAAAAGAAAAGAAAAAAACACTGTAAAAATCCACCTGACAAGCATGCCCTTTACAGGTTTGGCATAGCTCAATCATGAAACGGTCAAATTAGCCTAAGAAATAGTGCAAACGGCTAATTATGTGCCCAGTGCTAAAGCTGATCTAAAATACCGGTCTCTTTAACGTTTGTATCAACAAGCTTTTTATGTAAACGCTGCCTATCCAAAAATAGCTCTGGACGACCACTTTTTTTCCAAGGCAAAAACGCCACAAATCCGTTCTATCCGAGCTTCAAATCGAAATACGACGAATCAGAACGAAAATCATACAGAACAAGAAAAAAATGAATACGGTCTCGCTCAATTTTACAAGCTCTTGCTTTGCCACCACAGAAATCAAGGGAAAGCGCGAACGCGGTCCCTCATTATCAGAAATTAGCGTTCTATTTCACGTTTGTATCAACAAGCTTTTTATGCAAACGCTGCCTATCCAAAAATAGCTCTGAACTACCACTTTTTGCCCCACGAATCCGTCCAATTGATCGGAACTGCACGCAAAAGAACAACGAATCAGAATGAAAATCATACAGAACAAGAAACTAATTGAATACGGTCGGCTAAAATCTACAAGCTCGAACGCAGTCCCCCACTAACTTTATATATAAGTTAAATATCCTACTGTGTTTTTTCATTTTTTATTTTATTAATAATTTTGGCGATGAGTGCCCTTTTTTTGGCTTGAGCACCTGCCCCCAAAAATGTCTGTGCACGTGCCTGGCCCAGTGCTAAAGCTGATTTAAAATACCGGTCTCTTTAACGTTTGTATCAACAAGCTTTTTATGTAAGCTGCCTTTTATGTTATGCTGCCTTTCCAAAAATAGCTCTGGACGACCACTTTTGTCCCAACGCAAAAATGCCACAAATCCGTTCTCCTGATCCGAGCTGCACATCGAACAACGACGGTCGGCTAAAATCTACAAACTCTATTTTTGCCACCACAGAAATCAGGGGAGAGCGCGAACGCAGTCCCCCACTATCAGAAATGATGCAGTCGAGATTCCCACATTTGGGGAATTCGCAGCGGTCAGCACAACCGGAGTGCAATGGCTGAGCCTCGCCCTGGGTGAACCACCTTCTTGATCATGGTCTCGCTCCTGCCAGGTAAGTATGAGGTGTAGAGGCACCGCCGAACAGAGACACCGAATCACACACCGTTCAAACTCACGGTGAGCTCCACTCGTCTACTCATCACACCAGCACAAAACGCCGCTATTCTGCAACATCAAAACGACCACGCCGACATTTGCCTGAAAATAAGAAAAAAAAACCACTTGGTTCAACCAAAACAGAAGAAAAAAATGATCATTTCAAATTGATCTACAAAAAAGAAAAAAGAAAACACTGTAAAAATCCACCTGACAAGCATGCCCTTTACATGTTTGGCATAGCTCAATCATGAAACGGTCAAATTAGCCTAAGAAATAGTGCAAACGGCTAATTATGTGCCCAGTGCTAAAGCTGATCTAAAATACCGGTCTCTTTAACGTTTGTATCAACAAGCTTTTTATGTAAACGCTGCCTATCCAAAAACAGCTCTGGACGACCACTTTTTTTCCAAGGCAAAAACGCCACAAATCCGTTCTTGATCCGAGCTGCAAATCGAAATACGACGAATCAGAATGAAAATCATACAGAACAAGAAACAAAATGAATACGGTCTCGCTCAATTTTACAAGCTCTTGCTTTGCCACCACAGAAATCAAGGGAAAGCGCGAACGCGGTCCCTCATTATCAGAAATTAGCGTTCTATTTCACGTTTGTATCAACAAGCTTTTTATGTAAACGCTGCCTATCCAAAAATAGCTCTGAACGACCACTTTTTTCCCCACGAATCCGTCCAATTGATAGGAACTGCACGCAAAAGAACAACGAATCAGAATGAAAATCATACAGAACAAGAAACTAATTGAATACGGTCGGCTAAAATCTACAAGCTCTATCTTTGCCACCACAGAAATCAGGGGAGAGCGCGAACGCAGTCCCCCACTAACTTTATATATAAGTTAAATATCCTACTGTGTTTTTTCATTTTTTATTTTATTAATAATTTTGGCGATGGGTGCCCTTTTTTTGGCTTGAGCACCTGCCCCCAAAAATGTCTGTGCACGTGCCTGGCCCAGTGCTAAAGCTGATTTAAAATACCGGTCTCTTTAACGTTTGTATCAACAAGCTTTCTATGTAAGCTGCCTTTTATGTTATGCTGCCTTTCCAAAAATAGCTCTGGACGACCACTTTTGTCCCAACGCAAAAATGCCACAAATCCGTTCTCCTGATCCGAGCTGCACATCGAACAACGACGGTCGGCTAAAACCTACAAACTCTATTTTTGCCACCACAGAAATCAGGGGAGAGCGCGAACGCAGTCCCCCACTATCAGAAATTATGCAGTCGAGATTCCCACATTTGGGGAATTCGCAGCGGTCAGCACAACCGGAGTGCAATAGCTGAGCCTCGCCCTGGGTGAACCACCTTCTTGATCATGGTCTCGCCCCTGCCAGGTAAGTATGAGGTGTAGAGGCACCGCCGAACAGAGACACCGAATCACACACCGTTCAAACTCACGGTGAGCTCCACTCGTCTACTCATCACACCAGCACAAACCTCACCGAACGCAAACGCCGCTATTCTGCAACATCAAAACGACCACGCCGACATTTGCCTGAAAATAAGAAAAAAAAAAAAAAAAAAAAAAAAAACACTTGGTTCAACCAAAACAGAAGAAAAAAATGATCATTTCAAATTGATCTACAAAAAAGAAAAGAAAAAAACACTGTAAAAATCCACCTGACAAGCATGCCCTTTACAGGTTTGGCATAGCTCAATCATGAAACGGTCAAATTAGCCTAAGAAATAGTGCAAACGGCTAATTATGTGCCCAGTGCTAAAGCTGATCTAAAATACCGGTCTCTTTAACGTTTGTATCAACAAGCTTTTTATGTAAACGCTGCCTATCCAAAAATAGCTCTGGACGACCACTTTTTTTCCAAGGCAAAAACGCCACAAATCCGTTCTATCCGAGCTTCAAATCGAAATACGACGAATCAGAACGAAAATCATACAGAACAAGAAAAAAATGAATACGGTCTCGCTCAATTTTACAAGCTCTTGCTTTGCCACCACAGAAATCAAGGGAAAGCGCGAACGCGGTCCCTCATTATCAGAAATTAGCGTTCTATTTCACGTTTGTATCAACAAGCTTTTTATGCAAACGCTGCCTATCCAAAAATAGCTCTGAACTACCACTTTTTGCCCCACGAATCCGTCCAATTGATCGGAACTGCACGCAAAAGAACAACGAATCAGAATGAAAATCATACAGAACAAGAAACTAATTGAATACGGTCGGCTAAAATCTACAAGCTCTATCTTTGCCACCACAGAAATCAGGGAAGAGCGCGAACGCAGTCCCCCACTAACTTTATATATAAGTTAAATATCCTACTGTGTTTTTTCATTTTTTATTTTATTAATAATTTTGGCGATGGGTGCCCTTTTTTTGGCTTGAGCACCTGCCCCCAAAAATGTCTGTGCACGTGCCTGGCCCAGTGCTAAAGCTGATTTAAAATACCGGTCTCTTTAACGTTTGTATCAACAAGCTTTTTATGTAAACGCTGCCTTTCCAAAAATAGCTCTGGACGACCACTTTTGTCCCAACGCAAAAATGCCTGATCCGAGCTGCACATCGAACAAAATCTACAAACTCTATTTTTGCCACCACAGAAATCAGGGGAGAGCGCGAACGCAGTCCCCCACTAACTTTATATATAAGTTAAATATCCTACTGTGTTTTTTCATTTTTTATTTTATTAATAATTTTGGCGATGGGTGCCCTTTTTTTGGCTTGAGCACCTGCCCCCAAAAATGTCTGTGCACGTGCCTGGCCCAGTGCTAAAGCTGATTTAAAATACCGGTCTCTTTAACGTTTGTATCAACAAGCTTTTTATGTAAGCTGCCTTTTATGTTATGCTGCCTTTCCAAAAATAGCTCTGGACGACCACTTTTGTCCCAACGCAAAAATGCCACAAATCCGTTCTCCTGATCCGAGCTGCACATCGAACAACGACGGTCGGCTAAAACCTACAAACTCTATTTTTGCCACCACAGAAATCAGGGGAGAGCGCGAACGCGGTCCCTCATTATCAGAAATTAGCGTTCTATTTCACGTTTGTATCAACAAGCTTTTTATGTAAACGCTGCCTATCCAAAAATAGCTCTGAACGACCACTTTTTTCCCCACGAATGCGTCCAATTGATCGGAACTGCACGCAAAAGAACAACGAATCAGAATGAAAATCATACAGAACAAGAAACTAATTGAATACGGTCGGCTAAAATCTACAAGCTCTATCTTTGCCACCACAGAAATCAGGGGAGAGCGCGAACGCAGTCCCCCACTAACTTTATATATAAGTTAAATATCCTACTGTGTTTTTTCAATTTTTATTTCATTAATAATTTTGGCGATGGGTGCTCTTTATTTGGCTTGAGCACCTGCCCCCAAAAATGTCTGTGCACGTGCCTGGCCCAGTGCTAAAGCTGATTTAAAATACCGGTCTCTTTAGTCAAGAAACTAATTGAATACGGTCGGCTAAAATCTACAAGCTCTATCTTTGCCACCACAGAAATCAGGGGAGAGCGCGAACGCAGTCCCCCACTAACTTTATATATAAGTTAAATATCCTACTGTGTTTTTTCATTTTTTATTTCATTAATAATTTTGGCGATGGGTGCCCTTTTTTTGGCTTGAGCACCTGCCCCCAAAAATGTCTGTGCACGTGCCTGGCCCAGTGCTAAAGCTGATTTAAAATACCGGTCTCTTTAACGTTTGTATCAACAAGCTTTTTATGTAAACGCTGCCTTTCCAAAAATAGCTCTGGACGACCACTTTTGTCCCAACGCAAAAATGCCACAAATCCGTTCTCCTGATCCGAGCAGCACATCGAACAACGACGGTCGGCTAAAATCTGCAAACTCTATTTTTGCCACCACAGAAATCAGGGGAGAGCGCGAACGCAGTCCCCCACAATCAGAAATTATGCAGTCGAGATTCCCACATTTGGGGAATTCGCAGCGGTCAGCACAACCGGAGTGCAATGGCTGAGCCTCGCCCTGGGTGAACCACCTTCTTGATCATGGTCTCGCCCCTGCCAGGTAAGTATGAGGTGTAGAGGCACCGCCGAACAGAGACACCGAATCACACACCGTTCAAACTCACGGTGAGCTCCACTCGTCTACTCATCACACCAGCACAAACCTCACCGAACGCAAACGCCGCTATTCTGCAACATCAAAACGACCACGCCGACATTTGCCTGAAAATAAGAAAAAAAAAAAAAGAAAAAAACACTTGGTTCAACCAAAACAGAAGAAAAAAATGATCATTTCAAATTGATCTACAAAAAAGAAAAGAAAAAAACACTGTAAAAATCCACCTGACAAGCATGCCCTTTACAGGTTTGGCATAGCTCAATCATGAAACGGTCAAATTAGCCTAAGAAATAGTGCAAACGGCTAATTATGTGCCCAGTGCTAAAGCTGATCTAAAATACCGGTCTCTTTAACGTTTGTATCAACAAGCTTTTTATGTAAACGCTGCCTATCCAAAAATAGCTCTGGACGACCACTTTTTTTCCAAGGCAAAAACGCCACAAATCCGTTCTATCCGAGCTTCAAATCGAAATACGACGAATCAGAACGAAAATCATACAGAACAAGAAAAAAATGAATACGGTCTCGCTCAATTTTACAAGCTCTTGCTTTGCCACCACAGAAATCAAGGGAAAGCGCGAACGCGGTCCCTCATTATCAGAAATTAGCGTTCTATTTCACGTTTGTATCAACAAGCTTTTTATGCAAACGCTGCCTATCCAAAAATAGCTCTGAACTACCACTTTTTGCCCCACGAATCCGTCCAATTGATCGGAACTGCACGCAAAAGAACAACGAATCAGAATGAAAATCATACAGAACAAGAAACTAATTGAATACGGTCGGCTAAAATCTACAAGCTCGAACGCAGTCCCCCACTAACTTTATATATAAGTTAAATATCCTACTGTGTTTTTTCATTTTTTATTTTATTAATAATTTTGGCGATGAGTGCCCTTTTTTTGGCTTGAGCACCTGCCCCCAAAAATGTCTGTGCACGTGCCTGGCCCAGTGCTAAAGCTGATTTAAAATACCGGTCTCTTTAACGTTTGTATCAACAAGCTTTTTATGTAAGCTGCCTTTTATGTTATGCTGCCTTTCCAAAAATAGCTCTGGACGACCACTTTTGTCCCAACGCAAAAATGCCACAAATCCGTTCTCCTGATCCGAGCTGCACATCGAACAACGACGGTCGGCTAAAATCTACAAACTCTATTTTTGCCACCACAGAAATCAGGGGAGAGCGCGAACGCAGTCCCCCACTATCAGAAATGATGCAGTCGAGATTCCCACATTTGGGGAATTCGCAGCGGTCAGCACAACCGGAGTGCAATGGCTGAGCCTCGCCCTGGGTGAACCACCTTCTTGATCATGGTCTCGCTCCTGCCAGGTAAGTATGAGGTGTAGAGGCACCGCCGAACAGAGACACCGAATCACACACCGTTCAAACTCACGGTGAGCTCCACTCGTCTACTCATCACACCAGCACAAAACGCCGCTATTCTGCAACATCAAAACGACCACGCCGACATTTGCCTGAAAATAAGAAAAAAAAACCACTTGGTTCAACCAAAACAGAAGAAAAAAATGATCATTTCAAATTGATCTACAAAAAAGAAAAAAGAAAACACTGTAAAAATCCACCTGACAAGCATGCCCTTTACATGTTTGGCATAGCTCAATCATGAAACGGTCAAATTAGCCTAAGAAATAGTGCAAACGGCTAATTATGTGCCCAGTGCTAAAGCTGATCTAAAATACCGGTCTCTTTAACGTTTGTATCAACAAGCTTTTTATGTAAACGCTGCCTATCCAAAAACAGCTCTGGACGACCACTTTTTTTCCAAGGCAAAAACGCCACAAATCCGTTCTTGATCCGAGCTGCAAATCGAAATACGACGAATCAGAATGAAAATCATACAGAACAAGAAACAAAATGAATACGGTCTCGCTCAATTTTACAAGCTCTTGCTTTGCCACCACAGAAATCAAGGGAAAGCGCGAACGCGGTCCCTCATTATCAGAAATTAGCGTTCTATTTCACGTTTGTATCAACAAGCTTTTTATGTAAACGCTGCCTATCCAAAAATAGCTCTGAACGACCACTTTTTTCCCCACGAATCCGTCCAATTGATAGGAACTGCACGCAAAAGAACAACGAATCAGAATGAAAATCATACAGAACAAGAAACTAATTGAATACGGTCGGCTAAAATCTACAAGCTCTATCTTTGCCACCACAGAAATCAGGGGAGAGCGCGAACGCAGTCCCCCACTAACTTTATATATAAGTTAAATATCCTACTGTGTTTTTTCATTTTTTATTTTATTAATAATTTTGGCGATGGGTGCCCTTTTTTTGGCTTGAGCACCTGCCCCCAAAAATGTCTGTGCACGTGCCTGGCCCAGTGCTAAAGCTGATTTAAAATACCGGTCTCTTTAACGTTTGTATCAACAAGCTTTCTATGTAAGCTGCCTTTTATGTTATGCTGCCTTTCCAAAAATAGCTCTGGACGACCACTTTTGTCCCAACGCAAAAATGCCACAAATCCGTTCTCCTGATCCGAGCTGCACATCGAACAACGACGGTCGGCTAAAACCTACAAACTCTATTTTTGCCACCACAGAAATCAGGGAAGAGCGCGAACGCAGTCCCCCACTATCAGAAATTATGCAGTCGAGATTCCCACATTTGGGGAATTCGCAGCGGTCAGCACAACCGGAGTGCAATAGCTGAGCCTCGCCCTGGGTGAACCACCTTCTTGATCATGGTCTCGCCCCTGCCAGGTAAGTATGAGGTGTAGAGGCACCGCCGAACAGAGACACCGAATCACACACCGTTCAAACTCACGGTGAGCTCCACTCGTCTACTCATCACACCAGCACAAACCTCACCGAACGCAAACGCCGCTATTCTGCAACATCAAAACGACCACGCCGACATTTGCCTGAAAATAAGAAAAAAAAAAAAAAAAAAAAAAAAACACTTGGTTCAACCAAAACAGAAGAAAAAAATGATCATTTCAAATTGATCTACAAAAAAGAAAAGAAAAAAACACTGTAAAAATCCACCTGACAAGCATGCCCTTTACAGGTTTGGCATAGCTCAATCATGAAACGGTCAAATTAGCCTAAGAAATAGTGCAAACGGCTAATTATGTGCCCAGTGCTAAAGCTGATCTAAAATACCGGTCTCTTTAACGTTTGTATCAACAAGCTTTTTATGTAAACGCTGCCTATCCAAAAATAGCTCTGGACGACCACTTTTTTTCCAAGGCAAAAACGCCACAAATCCGTTCTATCCGAGCTTCAAATCGAAATACGACGAATCAGAACGAAAATCATACAGAACAAGAAAAAAATGAATACGGTCTCGCTCAATTTTACAAGCTCTTGCTTTGCCACCACAGAAATCAAGGGAAAGCGCGAACGCGGTCCCTCATTATCAGAAATTAGCGTTCTATTTCACGTTTGTATCAACAAGCTTTTTATGCAAACGCTGCCTATCCAAAAATAGCTCTGAACTACCACTTTTTGCCCCACGAATCCGTCCAATTGATCGGAACTGCACGCAAAAGAACAACGAATCAGAATGAAAATCATACAGAACAAGAAACTAATTGAATACGGTCGGCTAAAATCTACAAGCTCGAACGCAGTCCCCCACTAACTTTATATATAAGTTAAATATCCTACTGTGTTTTTTCATTTTTTATTTTATTAATAATTTTGGCGATGAGTGCCCTTTTTTTGGCTTGAGCACCTGCCCCCAAAAATGTCTGTGCACGTGCCTGGCCCAGTGCTAAAGCTGATTTAAAATACCGGTCTCTTTAACGTTTGTATCAACAAGCTTTTTATGTAAGCTGCCTTTTATGTTATGCTGCCTTTCCAAAAATAGCTCTGGACGACCACTTTTGTCCCAACGCAAAAATGCCACAAATCCGTTCTCCTGATCCGAGCTGCACATCGAACAACGACGGTCGGCTAAAATCTACAAACTCTATTTTTGCCACCACAGAAATCAGGGGAGAGCGCGAACGCAGTCCCCCACTATCAGAAATGATGCAGTCGAGATTCCCACATTTGGGGAATTCGCAGCGGTCAGCACAACCGGAGTGCAATGGCTGAGCCTCGCCCTGGGTGAACCACCTTCTTGATCATGGTCTCGCTTCTGCCAGGTAAGTATGAGGTGTAGAGGCACCGCCGAACAGAGACACCGAATCACACACCGTTCAAACTCACGGTGAGCTCCACTCGTCTACTCATCACACCAGCACAAAACGCCGCTATTCTGCAACATCAAAACGACCACGCCGACATTTGCCTGAAAATAAGAAAAAAAAACCACTTGGTTCAACCAAAACAGAAGAAAAAAATGATCATTTCAAATTGATCTACAAAAAAGAAAAAAGAAAACACTGTAAAAATCCACCTGACAAGCATGCCCTTTACATGTTTGGCATAGCTCAATCATGAAACGGTCAAATTAGCCTAAGAAATAGTGCAAACGGCTAATTATGTGCCCAGTGCTAAAGCTGATCTAAAATACCGGTCTCTTTAACGTTTGTATCAACAAGCTTTTTATGTAAACGCTGCCTATCCAAAAACAGCTCTGGACGACCACTTTTTTTCCAAGGCAAAAACGCCACAAATCCGTTCTTGATCCGAGCTGCAAATCGAAATACGACGAATCAGAATGAAAATCATACAGAACAAGAAACAAAATGAATACGGTCTCGCTCAATTTTACAAGCTCTTGCTTTGCCACCACAGAAATCAAGGGAAAGCGCGAACGCGGTCCCTCATTATCAGAAATTAGCGTTCTATTTCACGTTTGTATCAACAAGCTTTTTATGTAAACGCTGCCTATCCAAAAATAGCTCTGAACGACCACTTTTTTCCCCACGAATCCGTCCAATTGATAGGAACTGCACGCAAAAGAACAACGAATCAGAATGAAAATCATACAGAACAAGAAACTAATTGAATACGGTCGGCTAAAATCTACAAGCTCTATCTTTGCCACCACAGAAATCAGGGGAGAGCGCGAACGCAGTCCCCCACTAACTTTATATATAAGTTAAATATCCTACTGTGTTTTTTCATTTTTTATTTTATTAATAATTTTGGCGATGGGTGCCCTTTTTTTGGCTTGAGCACCTGCCCCCAAAAATGTCTGTGCACGTGCCTGGCCCAGTGCTAAAGCTGATTTAAAATACCGGTCTCTTTAACGTTTGTATCAACAAGCTTTCTATGTAAGCTGCCTTTTATGTTATGCTGCCTTTCCAAAAATAGCTCTGGACGACCACTTTTGTCCCAACGCAAAAATGCCACAAATCCGTTCTCCTGATCCGAGCTGCACATCGAACAACGACGGTCGGCTAAAACCTACAAACTCTATTTTTGCCACCACAGAAATCAGGGGAGAGCGCGAACGCAGTCCCCCACTATCAGAAATTATGCAGTCGAGATTCCCACATTTGGGGAATTCGCAGCGGTCAGCACAACCGGAGTGCAATGGCTGAGCCTCGCCCTGGGTGAACCACCTTCTTGATCATGGTCTCGCCCCTGCCAGGTAAGTATGAGGTGTAGAGGCACCGCCGAACAGAGACACCGAATCACACACCGTTCAAACTCACGGTGAGCTCCACTCGTCTACTCATCACACCAGCACAAACCTCACCGAACGCAAACGCCGCTATTCTGCAACATCAAAACGACCACGCCGACATTTGCCTGAAAATAAGAAAAAAAAAAGAAAAAAAAACACTTGGTTCAACCAAAACAGAAGAAAAAAATGATCATTTCAAATTGATCTACAAAAAAGAAAAGAAAAAACACTGTAAAAATCCACCTGACAAGCATGCCCTTTACAGGTTTGGCATAGCTCAATCATGAAACGGTCAAATTAGCCTAAGAAATAGTGCAAACGGCTAATTATGTGCCCAGTGCTAAAGCTGATCTAAAATACCGGTCTCTTTAACGTTTGTATCAACAAGCTTTTTATGTAAACGCTGCCTATCCAAAAATAGCTCTGGACGACCACTTTTTTTCCAAGGCAAAAACGCCACAAATCCATTCTATCCGAGCTTCAAATCGAAATACGACGAATCAGAACGAAAATCATACAGAACAAGAAAAAAATGAATACGGTCTCGCTCAATTTTACAAGCTCTTGCTTTGCCACCACAGAAATCAAGGGAAAGCGCGAACGCGGTCCCTCATTATCAGAAATTAGCGTTCTATTTCACGTTTGTATCAACAAGCTTTTAATGCAAACGCTGCCTATCCAAAAATAGCTCTGAACTACCACTTTTTGCCCCACGAATCCGTCCAATTGATCGGAACTGCACGCAAAAGAACAACGAATCAGAATGAAAATCATACAGAACAAGAAACTAATTGAATACGGTCGGCTAAAATCTACAAGCTCTATCTTTGCCACCACAGAAATCAGGGAAGAGCGCGAACGCAGTCCCCCACTAACTTTATATATAAGTTAAATATCCTACTGTGTTTTTTCATTTTTTATTTTATTAATAATTTTGGCGATGGGTGCCCTTTTTTTGGCTTGAGCACCTGCCCCCAAAAATGTCTGTGCACGTGCCTGGCCCAGTGCTAAAGCTGATTTAAAATACCGGTCTCTTTAACGTTTGTATCAACAAGCTTTTTATGTAAACGCTGCCTTTCCAAAAATAGCTCTGGACGACCACTTTTGTCCCAACGCAAAAATGCCTGATCCGAGCTGCACATCGAACAAAATCTACAAACTCTATTTTTGCCACCACAGAAATCAGGGGAGAGCGCGAACGCAGTCCCCCACTAACTTTATATATAAGTTAAATATCCTACTGTGTTTTTTCATTTTTTATTTTATTAATAATTTTGGCGATGGGTGCCCTTTTTTTGGCTTGAGCACCTGCCCCCAAAAATGTCTGTGCACGTGCCTGGCCCAGTGCTAAAGCTGATTTAAAATACCGGTCTCTTTAACGTTTGTATCAACAAGCTTTTTATGTAAGCTGCCTTTTATGTTATGCTGCCTTTCCAAAAATAGCTCTGGACGACCACTTTTGTCCCAACGCAAAAATGCCACAAATCCGTTCTCCTGATCCGAGCTGCACATCGAACAACGACGGTCGGCTAAAACCTACAAACTCTATTTTTGCCACCACAGAAATCAGGGGAGAGCGCGAACGCGGTCCCTCATTATCAGAAATTAGCGTTCTATTTCACGTTTGTATCAACAAGCTTTTTATGTAAACGCTGCCTATCCAAAAATAGCTCTGAACGACCACTTTTTTCCCCACGAATGCGTCCAATTGATCGGAACTGCACGCAAAAGAACAACGAATCAGAATGAAAATCATACAGAACAAGAAACTAATTGAATACGGTCGGCTAAAATCTACAAGCTCTATCTTTGCCACCACAGAAATCAGGGGAGAGCGCGAACGCAGTCCCCCACTAACTTTATATATAAGTTAAATATCCTACTGTGTTTTTTCAATTTTTATTTCATTAATAATTTTGGCGATGGGTGCTCTTTATTTGGCTTGAGCACCTGCCCCCAAAAATGTCTGTGCACGTGCCTGGCCCAGTGCTAAAGCTGATTTAAAATACCGGTCTCTTTAGTCAAGAAACTAATTGAATACGGTCGGCTAAAATCTACAAGCTCTATCTTTGCCACCACAGAAATAAGGGGAGAGCGCGAACGCAGTCCCCCACTAACTTTATATATAAGTTAAATATCCTACTGTGTTTTTTCATTTTTTATTTTATTAATAATTTTGGCGATGGGTGCCCTTTTTTTGGCTTGAGCACCTGCCCCCAAAAATGTCTGTGCACGTGCCTGGCCCAGTGCTAAAGCTGATTTAAAATACCGGTCTCTTTAACGTTTGTATCAACAAGCTTTTTATGTAAACGCTGCCTTTCCAAAAATAGCTCTGGACGACCACTTTTGTCCCAACGCAAAAATGCCACAAATCCGTTCTCCTGATCCGAGCAGCACATCGAACAACGACGGTCGGCTAAAATCTGCAAACTCTATTTTTGCCACCACAGAAATCAGGGGAGAGCGCGAACGCAGTCCCCCACAATCAGAAATTATGCAGTCGAGATTCCCACATTTGGGGAATTCGCAGCGGTCAGCACAACCGGAGTGCAATGGCTGAGCCTCGCCCTGGGTGAACCACCTTCTTGATCATGGTCTCGCCCCTGCCAGGTAAGTATGAGGTGTAGAGGCACCGCCGAACAGAGACACCGAATCACACACCGTTCAAACTCACGGTGAGCTCCACTCGTCTACTCATCACACCAGCACAAACCTCACCGAACGCAAACGCCGCTATTCTGCAACATCAAAACGACCACGCCGACATTTGCCTGAAAATAAGAAAAAAAAAAAAAAAAAAAAAACACTTGGTTCAACCAAAACAGAAGAAAAAAATGATCATTTCAAATTGATCTACAAAAAAGAAAAGAAAAAAACACTGTAAAAATCCACCTGACAAGCATGCCCTTTACAGGTTTGGCATAGCTCAATCATGAAACGGTCAAATTAGCCTAAGAAATAGTGCAAACGGCTAATTATGTGCCCAGTGCTAAAGCTGATCTAAAATACCGGTCTCTTTAACGTTTGTATCAACAAGCTTTTTATGTAAACGCTGCCTATCCAAAAATAGCTCTGGACGACCACTTTTTTTCCAAGGCAAAAACGCCACAAATCCGTTCTATCCGAGCTTCAAATCGAAATACGACGAATCAGAACGAAAATCATACAGAACAAGAAAAAAATGAATACGGTCTCGCTCAATTTTACAAGCTCTTGCTTTGCCACCACAGAAATCAAGGGAAAGCGCGAACGCGGTCCCTCATTATCAGAAATTAGCGTTCTATTTCACGTTTGTATCAACAAGCTTTTTATGCAAACGCTGCCTATCCAAAAATAGCTCTGAACTACCACTTTTTGCCCCACGAATCCGTCCAATTGATCGGAACTGCACGCAAAAGAACAACGAATCAGAATGAAAATCATACAGAACAAGAAACTAATTGAATACGGTCGGCTAAAATCTACAAGCTCGAACGCAGTCCCCCACTAACTTTATATATAAGTTAAATATCCTACTGTGTTTTTTCATTTTTTATTTTATTAATAATTTTGGCGATGAGTGCCCTTTTTTTGGCTTGAGCACCTGCCCCCAAAAATGTCTGTGCACGTGCCTGGCCCAGTGCTAAAGCTGATTTAAAATACCGGTCTCTTTAACGTTTGTATCAACAAGCTTTTTATGTAAGCTGCCTTTTATGTTATGCTGCCTTTCCAAAAATAGCTCTGGACGACCACTTTTGTCCCAACGCAAAAATGCCACAAATCCGTTCTCCTGATCCGAGCTGCACATCGAACAACGACGGTCGGCTAAAATCTACAAACTCTATTTTTGCCACCACAGAAATCAGGGGAGAGCGCGAACGCAGTCCCCCACTATCAGAAATGATGCAGTCGAGATTCCCACATTTGGGGAATTCGCAGCGGTCAGCACAACCGGAGTGCAATGGCTGAGCCTCGCCCTGGGTGAACCACCTTCTTGATCATGGTCTCGCTCCTGCCAGGTAAGTATGAGGTGTAGAGGCACCGCCGAACAGAGACACCGAATCACACACCGTTCAAACTCACGGTGAGCTCCACTCGTCTACTCATCACACCAGCACAAAACGCCGCTATTCTGCAACATCAAAACGACCACGCCGACATTTGCCTGAAAATAAGAAAAAAAAACCACTTGGTTCAACCAAAACAGAAGAAAAAAATGATCATTTCAAATTGATCTACAAAAAAGAAAAAAGAAAACACTGTAAAAATCCACCTGACAAGCATGCCCTTTACATGTTTGGCATAGCTCAATCATGAAACGGTCAAATTAGCCTAAGAAATAGTGCAAACGGCTAATTATGTGCCCAGTGCTAAAGCTGATCTAAAATACCGGTCTCTTTAACGTTTGTATCAACAAGCTTTTTATGTAAACGCTGCCTATCCAAAAACAGCTCTGGACGACCACTTTTTTTCCAAGGCAAAAACGCCACAAATCCGTTCTTGATCCGAGCTGCAAATCGAAATACGACGAATCAGAATGAAAATCATACAGAACAAGAAACAAAATGAATACGGTCTCGCTCAATTTTACAAGCTCTTGCTTTGCCACCACAGAAATCAAGGGAAAGCGCGAACGCGGTCCCTCATTATCAGAAATTAGCGTTCTATTTCACGTTTGTATCAACAAGCTTTTTATGTAAACGCTGCCTATCCAAAAATAGCTCTGAACGACCACTTTTTTCCCCACGAATCCGTCCAATTGATAGGAACTGCACGCAAAAGAACAACGAATCAGAATGAAAATCATACAGAACAAGAAACTAATTGAATACGGTCGGCTAAAATCTACAAGCTCTATCTTTGCCACCACAGAAATCAGGGGAGAGCGCGAACGCAGTCCCCCACTAACTTTATATATAAGTTAAATATCCTACTGTGTTTTTTCATTTTTTATTTTATTAATAATTTTGGCGATGGGTGCCCTTTTTTTGGCTTGAGCACCTGCCCCCAAAAATGTCTGTGCACGTGCCTGGCCCAGTGCTAAAGCTGATTTAAAATACCGGTCTCTTTAACGTTTGTATCAACAAGCTTTCTATGTAAGCTGCCTTTTATGTTATGCTGCCTTTCCAAAAATAGCTCTGGACGACCACTTTTGTCCCAACGCAAAAATGCCACAAATCCGTTCTCCTGATCCGAGCTGCACATCGAACAACGACGGTCGGCTAAAACCTACAAACTCTATTTTTGCCACCACAGAAATCAGGGGAGAGCGCGAACGCAGTCCCCCACTATCAGAAATTATGCAGTCGAGATTCCCACATTTGGGGAATTCGCAGCGGTCAGCACAACCGGAGTGCAATGGCTGAGCCTCGCCCTGGGTGAACCACCTTCTTGATCATGGTCTCGCCCCTGCCAGGTAAGTATGAGGTGTAGAGGCACCGCCGAACAGAGACACCGAATCACACACCGTTCAAACTCACGGTGAGCTCCACTCGTCTACTCATCACACCAGCACAAACCTCACCGAACGCAAACGCCGCTATTCTGCAACATCAAAACGACCACGCCGACATTTGCCTGAAAATAAGAAAAAAAAAAAAAAGAAAAAAAACACTTGGTTCAACCAAAACAGAAGAAAAAAATGATCATTTCAAATTGATCTACAAAAAAGAAAAGAAAAAAACACTGTAAAAATCCACCTGACAAGCATGCCCTTTACAGGTTTGGCATAGCTCAATCATGAAACGGTCAAATTAGCCTAAGAAATAGTGCAAACGGCTAATTATGTGCCCAGTGCTAAAGCTGATCTAAAATACCGGTCTCTTTAACGTTTGTATCAACAAGCTTTTTATGTAAACGCTGCCTATCCAAAAATAGCTCTGGACGACCACTTTTTTTCCAAGGCAAAAACGCCACAAATCCGTTCTATCCGAGCTTCAAATCGAAATACGACGAATCAGAACGAAAATCATACAGAACAAGAAAAAAATGAATACGGTCTCGCTCAATTTTACAAGCTCTTGCTTTGCCACCACAGAAATCAAGGGAAAGCGCGAACGCGGTCCCTCATTATCAGAAATTAGCGTTCTATTTCACGTTTGTATCAACAAGCTTTTTATGCAAACGCTGCCTATCCAAAAATAGCTCTGAACTACCACTTTTTGCCCCACGAATCCGTCCAATTGATCGGAACTGCACGCAAAAGAACAACGAATCAGAATGAAAATCATACAGAACAAGAAACTAATTGAATACGGTCGGCTAAAATCTACAAGCTCGAACGCAGTCCCCCACTAACTTTATATATAAGTTAAATATCCTACTGTGTTTTTTCATTTTTTATTTTATTAATAATTTTGGCGATGAGTGCCCTTTTTTTGGCTTGAGCACCTGCCCCCAAAAATGTCTGTGCACGTGCCTGGCCCAGTGCTAAAGCTGATTTAAAATACCGGTCTCTTTAACGTTTGTATCAACAAGCTTTTTATGTAAGCTGCCTTTTATGTTATGCTGCCTTTCCAAAAATAGCTCTGGACGACCACTTTTGTCCCAACGCAAAAATGCCACAAATCCGTTCTCCTGATCCGAGCTGCACATCGAACAACGACGGTCGGCTAAAATCTACAAACTCTATTTTTGCCACCACAGAAATCAGGGGAGAGCGCGAACGCAGTCCCCCACTATCAGAAATGATGCAGTCGAGATTCCCACATTTGGGGAATTCGCAGCGGTCAGCACAACCGGAGTGCAATGGCTGAGCCTCGCCCTGGGTGAACCACCTTCTTGATCATGGTCTCGCTCCTGCCAGGTAAGTATGAGGTGTAGAGGCACCGCCGAACAGAGACACCGAATCACACACCGTTCAAACTCACGGTGAGCTCCACTCGTCTACTCATCACACCAGCACAAAACGCCGCTATTCTGCAACATCAAAACGACCACGCCGACATTTGCCTGAAAATAAGAAAAAAAAACCACTTGGTTCAACCAAAACAGAAGAAAAAAATGATCATTTCAAATTGATCTACAAAAAAGAAAAAAGAAAACACTGTAAAAATCCACCTGACAAGCATGCCCTTTACATGTTTGGCATAGCTCAATCATGAAACGGTCAAATTAGCCTAAGAAATAGTGCAAACGGCTAATTATGTGCCCAGTGCTAAAGCTGATCTAAAATACCGGTCTCTTTAACGTTTGTATCAACAAGCTTTTTATGTAAACGCTGCCTATCCAAAAACAGCTCTGGACGACCACTTTTTTTCCAAGGCAAAAACGCCACAAATCCGTTCTTGATCCGAGCTGCAAATCGAAATACGACGAATCAGAATGAAAATCATACAGAACAAGAAACAAAATGAATACGGTCTCGCTCAATTTTACAAGCTCTTGCTTTGCCACCACAGAAATCAAGGGAAAGCGCGAACGCGGTCCCTCATTATCAGAAATTAGCGTTCTATTTCACGTTTGTATCAACAAGCTTTTTATGTAAACGCTGCCTATCCAAAAATAGCTCTGAACGACCACTTTTTTCCCCACGAATCCGTCCAATTGATAGGAACTGCACGCAAAAGAACAACGAATCAGAATGAAAATCATACAGAACAAGAAACTAATTGAATACGGTCGGCTAAAATCTACAAGCTCTATCTTTGCCACCACAGAAATCAGGGGAGAGCGCGAACGCAGTCCCCCACTAACTTTATATATAAGTTAAATATCCTACTGTGTTTTTTCATTTTTTATTTTATTAATAATTTTGGCGATGGGTGCCCTTTTTTTGGCTTGAGCACCTGCCCCCAAAAATGTCTGTGCACGTGCCTGGCCCAGTGCTAAAGCTGATTTAAAATACCGGTCTCTTTAACGTTTGTATCAACAAGCTTTCTATGTAAGCTGCCTTTTATGTTATGCTGCCTTTCCAAAAATAGCTCTGGACGACCACTTTTGTCCCAACGCAAAAATGCCACAAATCCGTTCTCCTGATCCGAGCTGCACATCGAACAACGACGGTCGGCTAAAACCTACAAACTCTATTTTTGCCACCACAGAAATCAGGGGAGAGCGCGAACGCAGTCCCCCACTATCAGAAATTATGCAGTCGAGATTCCCACATTTGGGGAATTCGCAGCGGTCAGCACAACCGGAGTGCAATAGCTGAGCCTCGCCCTGGGTGAACCACCTTCTTGATCATGGTCTCGCCCCTGCCAGGTAAGTATGAGGTGTAGAGGCACCGCCGAACAGAGACACCGAATCACACACCGTTCAAACTCACGGTGAGCTCCACTCGTCTACTCATCACACCAGCACAAACCTCACCGAACGCAAACGCCGCTATTCTGCAACATCAAAACGACCACGCCGACATTTGCCTGAAAATAAGAAAAAAAAAAAAAAAAAAAAAAAAAACACTTGGTTCAACCAAAACAGAAGAAAAAAATGATCATTTCAAATTGATCTACAAAAAAGAAAAGAAAAAAACACTGTAAAAATCCACCTGACAAGCATGCCCTTTACAGGTTTGGCATAGCTCAATCATGAAACGGTCAAATTAGCCTAAGAAATAGTGCAAACGGCTAATTATGTGCCCAGTGCTAAAGCTGATCTAAAATACCGGTCTCTTTAACGTTTGTATCAACAAGCTTTTTATGTAAACGCTGCCTATCCAAAAATAGCTCTGGACGACCACTTTTTTTCCAAGGCAAAAACGCCACAAATCCGTTCTATCCGAGCTTCAAATCGAAATACGACGAATCAGAACGAAAATCATACAGAACAAGAAAAAAATGAATACGGTCTCGCTCAATTTTACAAGCTCTTGCTTTGCCACCACAGAAATCAAGGGAAAGCGCGAACGCGGTCCCTCATTATCAGAAATTAGCGTTCTATTTCACGTTTGTATCAACAAGCTTTTTATGCAAACGCTGCCTATCCAAAAATAGCTCTGAACTACCACTTTTTGCCCCACGAATCCGTCCAATTGATCGGAACTGCACGCAAAAGAACAACGAATCAGAATGAAAATCATACAGAACAAGAAACTAATTGAATACGGTCGGCTAAAATCTACAAGCTCTATCTTTGCCACCACAGAAATCAGGGAAGAGCGCGAACGCAGTCCCCCACTAACTTTATATATAAGTTAAATATCCTACTGTGTTTTTTCATTTTTTATTTTATTAATAATTTTGGCGATGGGTGCCCTTTTTTTGGCTTGAGCACCTGCCCCCAAAAATGTCTGTGCACGTGCCTGGCCCAGTGCTAAAGCTGATTTAAAATACCGGTCTCTTTAACGTTTGTATCAACAAGCTTTTTATGTAAACGCTGCCTTTCCAAAAATAGCTCTGGACGACCACTTTTGTCCCAACGCAAAAATGCCTGATCCGAGCTGCACATCGAACAAAATCTACAAACTCTATTTTTGCCACCACAGAAATCAGGGGAGAGCGCGAACGCAGTCCCCCACTAACTTTATATATAAGTTAAATATCCTACTGTGTTTTTTCATTTTTTATTTTATTAATAATTTTGGCGATGGGTGCCCTTTTTTTGGCTTGAGCACCTGCCCCCAAAAATGTCTGTGCACGTGCCTGGCCCAGTGCTAAAGCTGATTTAAAATACCGGTCTCTTTAACGTTTGTATCAACAAGCTTTTTATGTAAGCTGCCTTTTATGTTATGCTGCCTTTCCAAAAATAGCTCTGGACGACCACTTTTGTCCCAACGCAAAAATGCCACAAATCCGTTCTCCTGATCCGAGCTGCACATCGAACAACGACGGTCGGCTAAAACCTACAAACTCTATTTTTGCCACCACAGAAATCAGGGGAGAGCGCGAACGCGGTCCCTCATTATCAGAAATTAGCGTTCTATTTCACGTTTGTATCAACAAGCTTTTTATGTAAACGCTGCCTATCCAAAAATAGCTCTGAACGACCACTTTTTTCCCCACGAATGCGTCCAATTGATCGGAACTGCACGCAAAAGAACAACGAATCAGAATGAAAATCATACAGAACAAGAAACTAATTGAATACGGTCGGCTAAAATCTACAAGCTCTATCTTTGCCACCACAGAAATCAGGGGAGAGCGCGAACGCAGTCCCCCACTAACTTTATATATAAGTTAAATATCCTACTGTGTTTTTTCAATTTTTATTTCATTAATAATTTTGGCGATGGGTGCTCTTTATTTGGCTTGAGCACCTGCCCCCAAAAATGTCTGTGCACGTGCCTGGCCCAGTGCTAAAGCTGATTTAAAATACCGGTCTCTTTAGTCAAGAAACTAATTGAATACGGTCGGCTAAAATCTACAAGCTCTATCTTTGCCACCACAGAAATCAGGGGAGAGCGCGAACGCAGTCCCCCACTAACTTTATATATAAGTTAAATATCCTACTGTGTTTTTTCATTTTTTATTTCATTAATAATTTTGGCGATGGGTGCCCTTTTTTTGGCTTGAGCACCTGCCCCCAAAAATGTCTGTGCACGTGCCTGGCCCAGTGCTAAAGCTGATTTAAAATACCGGTCTCTTTAACGTTTGTATCAACAAGCTTTTTATGTAAACGCTGCCTTTCCAAAAATAGCTCTGGACGACCACTTTTGTCCCAACGCAAAAATGCCACAAATCCGTTCTCCTGATCCGAGCAGCACATCGAACAACGACGGTCGGCTAAAATCTGCAAACTCTATTTTTGCCACCACAGAAATCAGGGGAGAGCGCGAACGCAGTCCCCCACAATCAGAAATTATGCAGTCGAGATTCCCACATTTGGGGAATTCGCAGCGGTCAGCACAACCGGAGTGCAATGGCTGAGCCTCGCCCTGGGTGAACCACCTTCTTGATCATGGTCTCGCCCCTGCCAGGTAAGTATGAGGTGTAGAGGCACCGCCGAACAGAGACACCGAATCACACACCGTTCAAACTCACGGTGAGCTCCACTCGTCTACTCATCACACCAGCACAAACCTCACCGAACGCAAACGCCGCTATTCTGCAACATCAAAACGACCACGCCGACATTTGCCTGAAAATAAGAAAAAAAAAAAAAGAAAAAAACACTTGGTTCAACCAAAACAGAAGAAAAAAATGATCATTTCAAATTGATCTACAAAAAAGAAAAGAAAAAAACACTGTAAAAATCCACCTGACAAGCATGCCCTTTACAGGTTTGGCATAGCTCAATCATGAAACGGTCAAATTAGCCTAAGAAATAGTGCAAACGGCTAATTATGTGCCCAGTGCTAAAGCTGATCTAAAATACCGGTCTCTTTAACGTTTGTATCAACAAGCTTTTTATGTAAACGCTGCCTATCCAAAAATAGCTCTGGACGACCACTTTTTTTCCAAGGCAAAAACGCCACAAATCCGTTCTATCCGAGCTTCAAATCGAAATACGACGAATCAGAACGAAAATCATACAGAACAAGAAAAAAATGAATACGGTCTCGCTCAATTTTACAAGCTCTTGCTTTGCCACCACAGAAATCAAGGGAAAGCGCGAACGCGGTCCCTCATTATCAGAAATTAGCGTTCTATTTCACGTTTGTATCAACAAGCTTTTTATGCAAACGCTGCCTATCCAAAAATAGCTCTGAACTACCACTTTTTGCCCCACGAATCCGTCCAATTGATCGGAACTGCACGCAAAAGAACAACGAATCAGAATGAAAATCATACAGAACAAGAAACTAATTGAATACGGTCGGCTAAAATCTACAAGCTCGAACGCAGTCCCCCACTAACTTTATATATAAGTTAAATATCCTACTGTGTTTTTTCATTTTTTATTTTATTAATAATTTTGGCGATGAGTGCCCTTTTTTTGGCTTGAGCACCTGCCCCCAAAAATGTCTGTGCACGTGCCTGGCCCAGTGCTAAAGCTGATTTAAAATACCGGTCTCTTTAACGTTTGTATCAACAAGCTTTTTATGTAAGCTGCCTTTTATGTTATGCTGCCTTTCCAAAAATAGCTCTGGACGACCACTTTTGTCCCAACGCAAAAATGCCACAAATCCGTTCTCCTGATCCGAGCTGCACATCGAACAACGACGGTCGGCTAAAATCTACAAACTCTATTTTTGCCACCACAGAAATCAGGGGAGAGCGCGAACGCAGTCCCCCACTATCAGAAATGATGCAGTCGAGATTCCCACATTTGGGGAATTCGCAGCGGTCAGCACAACCGGAGTGCAATGGCTGAGCCTCGCCCTGGGTGAACCACCTTCTTGATCATGGTCTCGCTCCTGCCAGGTAAGTATGAGGTGTAGAGGCACCGCCGAACAGAGACACCGAATCACACACCGTTCAAACTCACGGTGAGCTCCACTCGTCTACTCATCACACCAGCACAAAACGCCGCTATTCTGCAACATCAAAACGACCACGCCGACATTTGCCTGAAAATAAGAAAAAAAAACCACTTGGTTCAACCAAAACAGAAGAAAAAAATGATCATTTCAAATTGATCTACAAAAAAGAAAAAAGAAAACACTGTAAAAATCCACCTGACAAGCATGCCCTTTACATGTTTGGCATAGCTCAATCATGAAACGGTCAAATTAGCCTAAGAAATAGTGCAAACGGCTAATTATGTGCCCAGTGCTAAAGCTGATCTAAAATACCGGTCTCTTTAACGTTTGTATCAACAAGCTTTTTATGTAAACGCTGCCTATCCAAAAACAGCTCTGGACGACCACTTTTTTTCCAAGGCAAAAACGCCACAAATCCGTTCTTGATCCGAGCTGCAAATCGAAATACGACGAATCAGAATGAAAATCATACAGAACAAGAAACAAAATGAATACGGTCTCGCTCAATTTTACAAGCTCTTGCTTTGCCACCACAGAAATCAAGGGAAAGCGCGAACGCGGTCCCTCATTATCAGAAATTAGCGTTCTATTTCACGTTTGTATCAACAAGCTTTTTATGTAAACGCTGCCTATCCAAAAATAGCTCTGAACGACCACTTTTTTCCCCACGAATCCGTCCAATTGATAGGAACTGCACGCAAAAGAACAACGAATCAGAATGAAAATCATACAGAACAAGAAACTAATTGAATACGGTCGGCTAAAATCTACAAGCTCTATCTTTGCCACCACAGAAATCAGGGGAGAGCGCGAACGCAGTCCCCCACTAACTTTATATATAAGTTAAATATCCTACTGTGTTTTTTCATTTTTTATTTTATTAATAATTTTGGCGATGGGTGCCCTTTTTTTGGCTTGAGCACCTGCCCCCAAAAATGTCTGTGCACGTGCCTGGCCCAGTGCTAAAGCTGATTTAAAATACCGGTCTCTTTAACGTTTGTATCAACAAGCTTTCTATGTAAGCTGCCTTTTATGTTATGCTGCCTTTCCAAAAATAGCTCTGGACGACCACTTTTGTCCCAACGCAAAAATGCCACAAATCCGTTCTCCTGATCCGAGCTGCACATCGAACAACGACGGTCGGCTAAAACCTACAAACTCTATTTTTGCCACCACAGAAATCAGGGAAGAGCGCGAACGCAGTCCCCCACTATCAGAAATTATGCAGTCGAGATTCCCACATTTGGGGAATTCGCAGCGGTCAGCACAACCGGAGTGCAATAGCTGAGCCTCGCCCTGGGTGAACCACCTTCTTGATCATGGTCTCGCCCCTGCCAGGTAAGTATGAGGTGTAGAGGCACCGCCGAACAGAGACACCGAATCACACACCGTTCAAACTCACGGTGAGCTCCACTCGTCTACTCATCACACCAGCACAAACCTCACCGAACGCAAACGCCGCTATTCTGCAACATCAAAACGACCACGCCGACATTTGCCTGAAAATAAGAAAAAAAAAAAAAAAAAAAAAAAAACACTTGGTTCAACCAAAACAGAAGAAAAAAATGATCATTTCAAATTGATCTACAAAAAAGAAAAGAAAAAAACACTGTAAAAATCCACCTGACAAGCATGCCCTTTACAGGTTTGGCATAGCTCAATCATGAAACGGTCAAATTAGCCTAAGAAATAGTGCAAACGGCTAATTATGTGCCCAGTGCTAAAGCTGATCTAAAATACCGGTCTCTTTAACGTTTGTATCAACAAGCTTTTTATGTAAACGCTGCCTATCCAAAAATAGCTCTGGACGACCACTTTTTTTCCAAGGCAAAAACGCCACAAATCCGTTCTATCCGAGCTTCAAATCGAAATACGACGAATCAGAACGAAAATCATACAGAACAAGAAAAAAATGAATACGGTCTCGCTCAATTTTACAAGCTCTTGCTTTGCCACCACAGAAATCAAGGGAAAGCGCGAACGCGGTCCCTCATTATCAGAAATTAGCGTTCTATTTCACGTTTGTATCAACAAGCTTTTTATGCAAACGCTGCCTATCCAAAAATAGCTCTGAACTACCACTTTTTGCCCCACGAATCCGTCCAATTGATCGGAACTGCACGCAAAAGAACAACGAATCAGAATGAAAATCATACAGAACAAGAAACTAATTGAATACGGTCGGCTAAAATCTACAAGCTCGAACGCAGTCCCCCACTAACTTTATATATAAGTTAAATATCCTACTGTGTTTTTTCATTTTTTATTTTATTAATAATTTTGGCGATGAGTGCCCTTTTTTTGGCTTGAGCACCTGCCCCCAAAAATGTCTGTGCACGTGCCTGGCCCAGTGCTAAAGCTGATTTAAAATACCGGTCTCTTTAACGTTTGTATCAACAAGCTTTTTATGTAAGCTGCCTTTTATGTTATGCTGCCTTTCCAAAAATAGCTCTGGACGACCACTTTTGTCCCAACGCAAAAATGCCACAAATCCGTTCTCCTGATCCGAGCTGCACATCGAACAACGACGGTCGGCTAAAATCTACAAACTCTATTTTTGCCACCACAGAAATCAGGGGAGAGCGCGAACGCAGTCCCCCACTATCAGAAATGATGCAGTCGAGATTCCCACATTTGGGGAATTCGCAGCGGTCAGCACAACCGGAGTGCAATGGCTGAGCCTCGCCCTGGGTGAACCACCTTCTTGATCATGGTCTCGCTTCTGCCAGGTAAGTATGAGGTGTAGAGGCACCGCCGAACAGAGACACCGAATCACACACCGTTCAAACTCACGGTGAGCTCCACTCGTCTACTCATCACACCAGCACAAAACGCCGCTATTCTGCAACATCAAAACGACCACGCCGACATTTGCCTGAAAATAAGAAAAAAAAACCACTTGGTTCAACCAAAACAGAAGAAAAAAATGATCATTTCAAATTGATCTACAAAAAAGAAAAAAGAAAACACTGTAAAAATCCACCTGACAAGCATGCCCTTTACATGTTTGGCATAGCTCAATCATGAAACGGTCAAATTAGCCTAAGAAATAGTGCAAACGGCTAATTATGTGCCCAGTGCTAAAGCTGATCTAAAATACCGGTCTCTTTAACGTTTGTATCAACAAGCTTTTTATGTAAACGCTGCCTATCCAAAAACAGCTCTGGACGACCACTTTTTTTCCAAGGCAAAAACGCCACAAATCCGTTCTTGATCCGAGCTGCAAATCGAAATACGACGAATCAGAATGAAAATCATACAGAACAAGAAACAAAATGAATACGGTCTCGCTCAATTTTACAAGCTCTTGCTTTGCCACCACAGAAATCAAGGGAAAGCGCGAACGCGGTCCCTCATTATCAGAAATTAGCGTTCTATTTCACGTTTGTATCAACAAGCTTTTTATGTAAACGCTGCCTATCCAAAAATAGCTCTGAACGACCACTTTTTTCCCCACGAATCCGTCCAATTGATAGGAACTGCACGCAAAAGAACAACGAATCAGAATGAAAATCATACAGAACAAGAAACTAATTGAATACGGTCGGCTAAAATCTACAAGCTCTATCTTTGCCACCACAGAAATCAGGGGAGAGCGCGAACGCAGTCCCCCACTAACTTTATATATAAGTTAAATATCCTACTGTGTTTTTTCATTTTTTATTTTATTAATAATTTTGGCGATGGGTGCCCTTTTTTTGGCTTGAGCACCTGCCCCCAAAAATGTCTGTGCACGTGCCTGGCCCAGTGCTAAAGCTGATTTAAAATACCGGTCTCTTTAACGTTTGTATCAACAAGCTTTCTATGTAAGCTGCCTTTTATGTTATGCTGCCTTTCCAAAAATAGCTCTGGACGACCACTTTTGTCCCAACGCAAAAATGCCACAAATCCGTTCTCCTGATCCGAGCTGCACATCGAACAACGACGGTCGGCTAAAACCTACAAACTCTATTTTTGCCACCACAGAAATCAGGGGAGAGCGCGAACGCAGTCCCCCACTATCAGAAATTATGCAGTCGAGATTCCCACATTTGGGGAATTCGCAGCGGTCAGCACAACCGGAGTGCAATGGCTGAGCCTCGCCCTGGGTGAACCACCTTCTTGATCATGGTCTCGCCCCTGCCAGGTAAGTATGAGGTGTAGAGGCACCGCCGAACAGAGACACCGAATCACACACCGTTCAAACTCACGGTGAGCTCCACTCGTCTACTCATCACACCAGCACAAACCTCACCGAACGCAAACGCCGCTATTCTGCAACATCAAAACGACCACGCCGACATTTGCCTGAAAATAAGAAAAAAAAAAGAAAAAAAAACACTTGGTTCAACCAAAACAGAAGAAAAAAATGATCATTTCAAATTGATCTACAAAAAAGAAAAGAAAAAACACTGTAAAAATCCACCTGACAAGCATGCCCTTTACAGGTTTGGCATAGCTCAATCATGAAACGGTCAAATTAGCCTAAGAAATAGTGCAAACGGCTAATTATGTGCCCAGTGCTAAAGCTGATCTAAAATACCGGTCTCTTTAACGTTTGTATCAACAAGCTTTTTATGTAAACGCTGCCTATCCAAAAATAGCTCTGGACGACCACTTTTTTTCCAAGGCAAAAACGCCACAAATCCGTTCTATCCGAGCTTCAAATCGAAATACGACGAATCAGAACGAAAATCATACAGAACAAGAAAAAAATGAATACGGTCTCGCTCAATTTTACAAGCTCTTGCTTTGCCACCACAGAAATCAAGGGAAAGCGCGAACGCGGTCCCTCATTATCAGAAATTAGCGTTCTATTTCACGTTTGTATCAACAAGCTTTTTATGCAAACGCTGCCTATCCAAAAATAGCTCTGAACTACCACTTTTTGCCCCACGAATCCGTCCAATTGATCGGAACTGCACGCAAAAGAACAACGAATCAGAATGAAAATCATACAGAACAAGAAACTAATTGAATACGGTCGGCTAAAATCTACAAGCTCTATCTTTGCCACCACAGAAATCAGGGAAGAGCGCGAACGCAGTCCCCCACTAACTTTATATATAAGTTAAATATCCTACTGTGTTTTTTCATTTTTTATTTTATTAATAATTTTGGCGATGGGTGCCCTTTTTTTGGCTTGAGCACCTGCCCCCAAAAATGTCTGTGCACGTGCCTGGCCCAGTGCTAAAGCTGATTTAAAATACCGGTCTCTTTAACGTTTGTATCAACAAGCTTTTTATGTAAACGCTGCCTTTCCAAAAATAGCTCTGGACGACCACTTTTGTCCCAACGCAAAAATGCCTGATCCGAGCTGCACATCGAACAAAATCTACAAACTCTATTTTTGCCACCACAGAAATCAGGGGAGAGCGCGAACGCAGTCCCCCACTAACTTTATATATAAGTTAAATATCCTACTGTGTTTTTTCATTTTTTATTTTATTAATAATTTTGGCGATGGGTGCCCTTTTTTTGGCTTGAGCACCTGCCCCCAAAAATGTCTGTGCACGTGCCTGGCCCAGTGCTAAAGCTGATTTAAAATACCGGTCTCTTTAACGTTTGTATCAACAAGCTTTTTATGTAAACGCTGCCTTTCCAAAAATAGCTCTGGACGACCACTTTTATACCAACGCAAAAATGCCACAAATCCGTTCTCCTGATCCGAGCTGCACATCGAACAACGACGGTCGGCTAAAATCTGCAAACTCTATTTTTGCCACCACAGAAATCAGGGGAGAGCGCGAACGCAGTCCCCCACTATCAGAAATTATGCAGTCGAGATTCCCACATTTGGGGAATTCGCAGCAGTCAGCACAACCAGAGTGCAATGGCTGAGCCTCGCCCTGGGTGAACCACCTTCTTGATCATGGTCTCGCCCCTGCCAGGTAAGTATGAGGTGTAGAAGCACCGCCGAACAGAGACACCGAATCACACACCGTTCAAACTCACGGTGAGCTCCACTCGTCTACTCATCACACCAGCACAAACCTCACCGAACGCAAACGCCGCTATTCTGCAACATCAAAACGACCACGCCGACATTTGCCTGAAAATAAGAAAAAAAAAAAAAAAAAAAAACACTTGGTTCAACCAAAACAGAAGAAAAAAATGATCATTTCAAATTGATCTACAAAAAAGAAAAGAAAAAACACTGTAAAAATCCACCTGACAAGCATGCCCTTTACAGGTTTGGCATAGCTCAATCATGAAACGGTCAAATTAGCCTAAAAAATAGTGCAAACGGCTAATTATGTGCCCAGTGCTAAAGCTGATCTAAAATACCGGTCTCTTTAACGTTTGTATCAACAAGCTTTTTATGTAAACGCTGCCTATCCAAAAATAGCTCTGGACGACCACTTTTTTTCCAAGGCAAAAACGCCACAAATCCATTCTATCCGAGCTTCAAATCGAAATACGACGAATCAGAACGAAAATCATACAGAACAAGAAAAAAATGAATACGGTCTCGCTCAATTTTACAAGCTCTTGCTTTGCCACCACAGAAATCAAGGGAAAGCGCGAACGCGGTCCCTCATTATCAGAAATTAGCGTTCTATTTCACGTTTGTATCAACAAGCTTTTAATGCAAACGCTGCCTATCCAAAAATAGCTCTGAACTACCACTTTTTGCCCCACGAATCCGTCCAATTGATCGGAACTGCACGCAAAAGAACAACGAATCAGAATGAAAATCATACAGAACAAGAAACTAATTGAATACGGTCGGCTAAAATCTACAAGCTCTATCTTTGCCACCACAGAAATCAGGGAAGAGCGCGAACGCAGTCCCCCACTAACTTTATATATAAGTTAAATATCCTACTGTGTTTTTTCATTTTTTATTTTATTAATAATTTTGGCGATGGGTGCCCTTTTTTTGGCTTGAGCACCTGCCCCCAAAAATGTCTGTGCACGTGCCTGGCCCAGTGCTAAAGCTGATTTAAAATACCGGTCTCTTTAACGTTTGTATCAACAAGCTTTTTATGTAAACGCTGCCTTTCCAAAAATAGCTCTGGACGACCACTTTTGTCCCAACGCAAAAATGCCTGATCCGAGCTGCACATCGAACAAAATCTACAAACTCTATTTTTGCCACCACAGAAATCAGGGGAGAGCGCGAACGCAGTCCCCCACTAACTTTATATATAAGTTAAATATCCTACTGTGTTTTTTCATTTTTTATTTTATTAATAATTTTGGCGATGGGTGCCCTTTTTTTGGCTTGAGCACCTGCCCCCAAAAATGTCTGTGCACGTGCCTGGCCCAGTGCTAAAGCTGATTTAAAATACCGGTCTCTTTAACGTTTGTATCAACAAGCTTTTTATGTAAGCTGCCTTTTATGTTATGCTGCCTTTCCAAAAATAGCTCTGGACGACCACTTTTGTCCCAACGCAAAAATGCCACAAATCCGTTCTCCTGATCCGAGCTGCACATCGAACAACGACGGTCGGCTAAAACCTACAAACTCTATTTTTGCCACCACAGAAATCAGGGGAGAGCGCGAACGCGGTCCCTCATTATCAGAAATTAGCGTTCTATTTCACGTTTGTATCAACAAGCTTTTTATGTAAACGCTGCCTATCCAAAAATAGCTCTGAACGACCACTTTTTTCCCCACGAATGCGTCCAATTGATCGGAACTGCACGCAAAAGAACAACGAATCAGAATGAAAATCATACAGAACAAGAAACTAATTGAATACGGTCGGCTAAAATCTACAAGCTCTATCTTTGCCACCACAGAAATCAGGGGAGAGCGCGAACGCAGTCCCCCACTAACTTTATATATAAGTTAAATATCCTACTGTGTTTTTTCAATTTTTATTTCATTAATAATTTTGGCGATGGGTGCTCTTTATTTGGCTTGAGCACCTGCCCCCAAAAATGTCTGTGCACGTGCCTGGCCCAGTGCTAAAGCTGATTTAAAATACCGGTCTCTTTAGTCAAGAAACTAATTGAATACGGTCGGCTAAAATCTACAAGCTCTATCTTTGCCACCACAGAAATAAGGGGAGAGCGCGAACGCAGTCCCCCACTAACTTTATATATAAGTTAAATATCCTACTGTGTTTTTTCATTTTTTATTTTATTAATAATTTTGGCGATGGGTGCCCTTTTTTTGGCTTGAGCACCTGCCCCCAAAAATGTCTGTGCACGTGCCTGGCCCAGTGCTAAAGCTGATTTAAAATACCGGTCTCTTTAACGTTTGTATCAACAAGCTTTTTATGTAAACGCTGCCTTTCCAAAAATAGCTCTGGACGACCACTTTTGTCCCAACGCAAAAATGCCACAAATCCGTTCTCCTGATCCGAGCAGCACATCGAACAACGACGGTCGGCTAAAATCTGCAAACTCTATTTTTGCCACCACAGAAATCAGGGGAGAGCGCGAACGCAGTCCCCCACAATCAGAAATTATGCAGTCGAGATTCCCACATTTGGGGAATTCGCAGCGGTCAGCACAACCGGAGTGCAATGGCTGAGCCTCGCCCTGGGTGAACCACCTTCTTGATCATGGTCTCGCCCCTGCCAGGTAAGTATGAGGTGTAGAGGCACCGCCGAACAGAGACACCGAATCACACACCGTTCAAACTCACGGTGAGCTCCACTCGTCTACTCATCACACCAGCACAAACCTCACCGAACGCAAACGCCGCTATTCTGCAACATCAAAACGACCACGCCGACATTTGCCTGAAAATAAGAAAAAAAAAAAAAAAAAAAAAACACTTGGTTCAACCAAAACAGAAGAAAAAAATGATCATTTCAAATTGATCTACAAAAAAGAAAAGAAAAAAACACTGTAAAAATCCACCTGACAAGCATGCCCTTTACAGGTTTGGCATAGCTCAATCATGAAACGGTCAAATTAGCCTAAGAAATAGTGCAAACGGCTAATTATGTGCCCAGTGCTAAAGCTGATCTAAAATACCGGTCTCTTTAACGTTTGTATCAACAAGCTTTTTATGTAAACGCTGCCTATCCAAAAATAGCTCTGGACGACCACTTTTTTTCCAAGGCAAAAACGCCACAAATCCGTTCTATCCGAGCTTCAAATCGAAATACGACGAATCAGAACGAAAATCATACAGAACAAGAAAAAAATGAATACGGTCTCGCTCAATTTTACAAGCTCTTGCTTTGCCACCACAGAAATCAAGGGAAAGCGCGAACGCGGTCCCTCATTATCAGAAATTAGCGTTCTATTTCACGTTTGTATCAACAAGCTTTTTATGCAAACGCTGCCTATCCAAAAATAGCTCTGAACTACCACTTTTTGCCCCACGAATCCGTCCAATTGATCGGAACTGCACGCAAAAGAACAACGAATCAGAATGAAAATCATACAGAACAAGAAACTAATTGAATACGGTCGGCTAAAATCTACAAGCTCGAACGCAGTCCCCCACTAACTTTATATATAAGTTAAATATCCTACTGTGTTTTTTCATTTTTTATTTTATTAATAATTTTGGCGATGAGTGCCCTTTTTTTGGCTTGAGCACCTGCCCCCAAAAATGTCTGTGCACGTGCCTGGCCCAGTGCTAAAGCTGATTTAAAATACCGGTCTCTTTAACGTTTGTATCAACAAGCTTTTTATGTAAGCTGCCTTTTATGTTATGCTGCCTTTCCAAAAATAGCTCTGGACGACCACTTTTGTCCCAACGCAAAAATGCCACAAATCCGTTCTCCTGATCCGAGCTG
>NW_026947098.1:45000-47500 GCF_030014385.1 Trichomycterus rosablanca | reverse complement strand
AAGCTATGTGTGTTTGCACTTAACTAGTGTTTTCAAAGATGGTCTATGTGTCTGTGAACTGTGAGGTGCTCGGGTAGTGTACGGCAGATCCACCCCCAAGCACAGCAGAGGGGCAGGGAAGGCCCTGTCTCTTGGCAGGGGCAAGCAGACCCTCACCACCAGAGCAGAAGGGCAGCCCCCTCCCCCCTCTCTCTCTCTCTCTCTCTCTCTCTCTCTCTCTCTCTCTCTCTCTCTCTCTCTCCCTCTCTCGCTGGGCAGGGGCCAGCAGTTCCCATGGGTGAAACGGTCTTTTTCCAGCGGAAATTTGTCCAAAACCCGCCCAGGGGTCGTCACCACCACCAGAGCGGCTGGGCAGGCCCCATCTCTCCCCGGGCAGGCAGCCTCTCTCCCTGGGCAGGCTGGGCCTGTGGCCTGGGTGAATTTTCGGCCTCCTGGAAAACTTTCGGCAGGGTCCGCCCCCTCCCTGGGCACGGGCGGCGGCTCCCCTGGGTGAGCGTCCCCTTTTCGGTGAGATTTTGTCAAAGTCCAAAATCCACCCCGGGGTCACCACCACCACCACCACCACCACCACCACCACCAGAGCGGCTGGGCAGGCCCCATCTCTCCCCGGGCAGGCAGCCTCTCTCCCTGGGCAGGCTGGGCCTGTGGCCTGGGTGAATTTTCGGCCTCCTGGAAAACTTTCGGCAGGGTCCGCCCCCTCCCTGGGCACGGGCGGCGGCTCCCCTGGGTGAGCGTCCCCTTTTCGGTGAGATTTTGTCAAAGTCCAAAATCCACCCCGGGGTCACCACCACCACCACCACCACCACCACCACCAGAGCGGCTGGGCAGGCCCCATCTCTCCCCGGGCAGGCAGCCTCTCTCCCTGGGCAGGCTGGGCCTGTGGCCTGGGTGAATTTTCGGCCTCCTGGAAAACTTTCGGCAGGGTCCGCCCCCTCCCTGGGCACGGGCGGCGGCTCCCCTGGGCGAGCGTCCCCTTTTCGGTGAGATTTTGTCAAAGTCCAAAATCCACCCCGGGGTCACCACCACCACCACCACCACCACCACCACCAGAGCGGCTGGGCAGGCCCCATCTCTCCCCGGGCAGGCAGCCTCTCTCCCTGGGCAGGCTGGGCCTGTGGCCTGGGTGAATTTTCGGCCTCCTGGAAAACTTTCGGCAGGGCCTCCCTCTGGGCAGGCTCGGCGGATCGCCTGGGTGATTATCGGCTGGGTCTTCATACCCAGTCAAAATTTGTCTAAGCCCGAAATCCACCCCGGGGTTCACCACCTCCGCAGCAGGGCAGGCCCTCCCTCTGGGCAGGCCGGGCCTGTGGCCTGGGTGAATTTTCGGCTGGGTCTTCATACCCAGTCAAAATTCGTCTAAGTCCGAAATCCACCCCGGGGTCACCACCTCCGCAGCAGGGCAGGCCCTCCCTCTGGGCAGGCTCGGCGGATCGCCTGGGTGATTATCGGCTGGGTCTTTATAAACAGTGAAAATCTGTCTAAGTCCGAAATCCACCCCGGCCCCGACGGCAGCCGACCCCGCACCAGGCCTCTCTGCTGGGGCAGGCCGAGAGCCTTTCTCCCCGCTATGGTCGTCTGGCGGGTGTCGAGTCACGGAAGGGGTGTGCTCGGGATAGTAGGAGGCCGAGAAACGAGAGCAGCTACGAACCACGAGACGAAGCGCCTGACAGATCGGAACACACGACCCGCCTGGGGTAGGCACCTGCCCGGCCCGGGCAGCGAGATCCTCCCCGCGTAGCGGTGTTTGCCTCTATGGGTGGGGGCGGTCGAACCGGTGGGGGTCTCCCCGCCGACCGACCCTCCCGCCGGCCTTCAGAAAGAGACGTAGGTGGCCGGTTGTCGATGGAAGCAAAACGATGAGAAGAGGCCGTCGGACGTCGGTCAGGGGACAGGGGGGGGGCCCGTCTGCTCTGCAGCGGTCAACCCGTGCTCTCCTCTCCGCTCGTCTCTGCGGTCCTCTCGAATCAGCGTTTCCCAGTCGAGCCTCTCGGAAGCGAAGAAAATCAAGGCACGTGCGTGGCCTTCCCGAGCCCCCTCTTCTCTCTCTCTCTCTCCCTCCGTCTCGCACGGAGAAGGAGGAGAAGAGCGAGGTTGGGGAGACGGCCCCGCTTCTCCTCGGAGAAAGTGCTACCTGGTTGATCCTGCCAGTAACATATGCTTGTCTCAAAGATTAAGCCATGCAGGTCTAAGTGCACACGGTCGGTACAGTGAAACTGCGAATGGCTCATTAAATCAGTTATGGTTCCTTTGATCGCTCCACACGTTACTCGGATAACTGTGGTAATTCCAGAGCTAATACATGCAAACGAGCGCTGACCTCCACCGGGGGATGCGTGCATTTATCAGACCCAAAACCCATCCGGGGGGCTCGGGCCCCCCGGCCGCTTTGGTGACTCTAGATAACCTCGGGCCGATCGCGCGCCCTCCGCGGCGGCGACGTCTCATTCGAATGTCTGCCCTATCAACTTTCGATGGTACTATAGGCGCCTACCATGGTGAC
>NW_026947098.1:35000-37500 GCF_030014385.1 Trichomycterus rosablanca | reverse complement strand
CCCCCCCTTCACACGCCAAGACCTGCAGAAGGGGCAGCACCGAGGGCAACAGCACAGTGAGCGCCAAGGCCAGTGGTGCGGGGAACGCCGAGGCTATAGAGGAACACGCCGGGGCAGACACGCAGGAGACCGTGGCTGATGGTACAACGAGAGCCGCAGGAAGTTAACGCGAGGATGCAGGTAAGGAAAGCGGTGGGGCTGGGAGCACTGATGCTGATACTGTACAGATGAATGTTGATAAAACAGCAGCAGAATCAAACAGATTGTGGTGGTGGTTGTTGACAGTGGGAAGTGATGGCAAGACGAAGCGTTCTTAAGCAATAAAGCTTTCCTGCAAACTGGATCGGAAAAGGGTTCATTGCTCGAAAATGCTGTAATGCCTTAAGTAGTGCATTGTACCCTAGTTTGGAGTGAAGCTTCTTTCATGTAATAAAGTCAACATTAAAAACATCTTGTGTTTTTTATATATTTTATAATGTGTTTATATAAATGTATATTTAAATGTATATATACTGTATATATATATATATATATATATATATATATATATATAACCCCTTGAAAGCATCTTAACTTTTAACTATAGGTTAGGTGTTTCTAGATTCCAGGAGAAAAGGATAGCTGTCGGCAACCCCCAATTTAACCCCTTCTGACTACATGGCCACTGGGCTGAATTTTTTACAATAAAAGGTATCTAAAAATAAAAAGGTTGCTAGTTAAACTAAAGGAACCGTACCTATCGCAACAGCTCCTACCCCTAAACCAAACAAACAAACAAACAAAAAATAAAAAATAAAATAAGAATAGAAAAACAAAATAAAGCAATTTAAAAATAGGAAATCAAAAACGAGAAAAATAAAAACAATAGGTGCGTAGCTTCTACAGGAAGTCTGTTCAGGTTGTCCTCCACCAGACGGAGCTGCAGATATTCAGAAGGGGCCCATAGCTCCTGCTTCTCTGCATGGCTCCTATTGTCTCATAAATTCTCCCCTGTCGGTCTTACCTGTTTCCACCGCAGCACAAGCATTTAAACGATGAAACACAGAGAATATCCCTCCTAAAAATAGCAGAGTATCAAACATACATACATCGTAAACAATCCTGAGCTAACCCCTTGTCTTTTGTAGCTAAGCTATGTGTGTTTGCACTTAACTAGTGTTTTCAAAGATGGTCTATGTGTCTGTGAACTGTGAGGTGCTCGGGTAGTGTACGGCAGATCCACCCCCAAGCACAGCAGAGGGGCAGGGAAGGCCCTGTCTCTTGGCAGGGGCAAGCAGACCCTCACCACCAGAGCAGAAGGGCAGCCCCCTCCCCCCTCTCTCTCTCTCTCTCTCTCTCTCTCTCTCTCTCTCTCTCTCTCTCTCTCCCTCTCTCGCTGGGCAGGGGCCAGCAGTTCCCATGGGTGAAACGGTCTTTTTCCAGCGGAAATTTGTCCAAAACCCGCCCAGGGGTCGTCACCACCACCAGAGCGGCTGGGCAGGCCCCATCTCTCCCCGGGCAGGCAGCCTCTCTCCCTGGGCAGGCTGGGCCTGTGGCCTGGGTGAATTTTCGGCCTCCTGGAAAACTTTCGGCAGGGTCCGCCCCCTCCCTGGGCACGGGCGGCGGCTCCCCTGGGTGAGCGTCCCCTTTTCGGTGAGATTTTGTCAAAGTCCAAAATCCACCCCGGGGTCACCACCACCACCACCACCACCACCACCACCACCAGAGCGGCTGGGCAGGCCCCATCTCTCCCCGGGCAGGCAGCCTCTCTCCCTGGGCAGGCTGGGCCTGTGGCCTGGGTGAATTTTCGGCCTCCTGGAAAACTTTCGGCAGGGTCCGCCCCCTCCCTGGGCACGGGCGGCGGCTCCCCTGGGTGAGCGTCCCCTTTTCGGTGAGATTTTGTCAAAGTCCAAAATCCACCCCGGGGTCACCACCACCACCACCACCACCACCACCACCAGAGCGGCTGGGCAGGCCCCATCTCTCCCCGGGCAGGCAGCCTCTCTCCCTGGGCAGGCTGGGCCTGTGGCCTGGGTGAATTTTCGGCCTCCTGGAAAACTTTCGGCAGGGTCCGCCCCCTCCCTGGGCACGGGCGGCGGCTCCCCTGGGCGAGCGTCCCCTTTTCGGTGAGATTTTGTCAAAGTCCAAAATCCACCCCGGGGTCACCACCACCACCACCACCACCACCACCACCAGAGCGGCTGGGCAGGCCCCATCTCTCCCCGGGCAGGCAGCCTCTCTCCCTGGGCAGGCTGGGCCTGTGGCCTGGGTGAATTTTCGGCCTCCTGGAAAACTTTCGGCAGGGTCCGCCCCCTCCCTGGGCACGGGCGGCGGCTCCCCTGGGCGAGCGTCCCCTTTTCGGTGAGATTTTGTCAAAGTCCAAAATCCACCCCGGGGTCACCACCACCACCACCACCACCACCACCACCAGAGCGGCTGGGCAGGCCCCATCTCTCCCCGGGCAGGCAGCCTCTCTCCCTGGGCAGGCTGGGCCTGTGGCCTGGGTGAATTTTCGGCCTCC
>NW_026947098.1:12500-15000 GCF_030014385.1 Trichomycterus rosablanca | reverse complement strand
GTCCCGGTATGGGCAGATTATGTCTCCCATCAAAAAAAGTTTCTCTCAGCAGTAAATCTCCGCTATTTTAGACATAACGTGTTTATGATCCTGAAAAACAATGCTGAAGACATTAATGTTGCCTTCATGTTCCGTATCGATGGCTTTGATTACACCATTCTTGCCACTACGGAAAATAAGAAATGTCTTGGGTGTAGTGCATGCCCTGAAAAGGCAACCGCCCCCCCCCCTTCACACGCCAAGACCTGCAGAAGGGGCAGCACCGAGGGCAACAGCACAGTGAGCGCCAAGGCCAGTGGTGCGGGGAACGCCGAGGCTATAGAGGAACACGCCGGGGCAGACACGCAGGAGACCGTGGCTGATGGTACAACGAGAGCCGCAGGAAGTTAACGCGAGGATGCAGGTAAGGAAAGCGGTGGGGCTGGGAGCACTGATGCTGATACTGTACAGATGAATGTTGATAAAACAGCAGCAGAATCAAACAGATTGTGGTGGTGGTTGTTGACAGTGGGAAGTGATGGCAAGACGAAGCGTTCTTAAGCAATAAAGCTTTCCTGCAAACTGGATCGGAAAAGGGTTCATTGCTCGAAAATGCTGTAATGCCTTAAGTAGTGCATTGTACCCTAGTTTGGAGTGAAGCTTCTTTCATGTAATAAAGTCAACATTAAAAACATCTTGTGTTTTTTATATATTTTATAATGTGTTTATATAAATGTATATTTAAATGTATATATACTGTATATATATATATATATATATATATATATATATATAACCCCTTGAAAGCATCTTAACTTTTAACTATAGGTTAGGTGTTTCTAGATTCCAGGAGAAAAGGATAGCTGTCGGCAACCCCCAATTTAACCCCTTCTGACTACATGGCCACTGGGCTGAATTTTTTACAATAAAAGGTATCTAAAAATAAAAAGGTTGCTAGTTAAACTAAAGGAACCGTACCTATCGCAACAGCTCCTACCCCTAAACCAAACAAACAAACAAACAAAAAATAAAAAATAAAATAAGAATAGAAAAACAAAATAAAGCAATTTAAAAATAGGAAATCAAAAACGAGAAAAATAAAAACAATAGGTGCGTAGCTTCTACAGGAAGTCTGTTCAGGTTGTCCTCCACCAGACGGAGCTGCAGATATTCAGAAGGGGCCCATAGCTCCTGCTTCTCTGCATGGCTCCTATTGTCTCATAAATTCTCCCCTGTCGGTCTTACCTGTTTCCACCGCAGCACAAGCATTTAAACGATGAAACACAGAGAATATCCCTCCTAAAAATAGCAGAGTATCAAACATACATACATCGTAAACAATCCTGAGCTAACCCCTTGTCTTTTGTAGCTAAGCTATGTGTGTTTGCACTTAACTAGTGTTTTCAAAGATGGTCTATGTGTCTGTGAACTGTGAGGTGCTCGGGTAGTGTACGGCAGATCCACCCCCAAGCACAGCAGAGGGGCAGGGAAGGCCCTGTCTCTTGGCAGGGGCAAGCAGACCCTCACCACCAGAGCAGAAGGGCAGCCCCCTCCCCCCTCTCTCTCTCTCTCTCTCTCTCTCTCTCTCTCTCTCTCTCTCTCTCTCTCTCTCCCTCTCTCGCTGGGCAGGGGCCAGCAGTTCCCATGGGTGAAACGGTCTTTTTCCAGCGGAAATTTGTCCAAAACCCGCCCAGGGGTCGTCACCACCACCAGAGCGGCTGGGCAGGCCCCATCTCTCCCCGGGCAGGCAGCCTCTCTCCCTGGGCAGGCTGGGCCTGTGGCCTGGGTGAATTTTCGGCCTCCTGGAAAACTTTCGGCAGGGTCCGCCCCCTCCCTGGGCACGGGCGGCGGCTCCCCTGGGTGAGCGTCCCCTTTTCGGTGAGATTTTGTCAAAGTCCAAAATCCACCCCGGGGTCACCACCACCACCACCACCACCACCACCACCACCAGAGCGGCTGGGCAGGCCCCATCTCTCCCCGGGCAGGCAGCCTCTCTCCCTGGGCAGGCTGGGCCTGTGGCCTGGGTGAATTTTCGGCCTCCTGGAAAACTTTCGGCAGGGTCCGCCCCCTCCCTGGGCACGGGCGGCGGCTCCCCTGGGTGAGCGTCCCCTTTTCGGTGAGATTTTGTCAAAGTCCAAAATCCACCCCGGGGTCACCACCACCACCACCACCACCACCACCACCAGAGCGGCTGGGCAGGCCCCATCTCTCCCCGGGCAGGCAGCCTCTCTCCCTGGGCAGGCTGGGCCTGTGGCCTGGGTGAATTTTCGGCCTCCTGGAAAACTTTCGGCAGGGTCCGCCCCCTCCCTGGGCACGGGCGGCGGCTCCCCTGGGCGAGCGTCCCCTTTTCGGTGAGATTTTGTCAAAGTCCAAAATCCACCCCGGGGTCACCACCACCACCACCACCACCACCACCACCAGAGCGGCTGGGCAGGCCCCATCTCTCCCCGGGCAGGCAGCCTCTCTCCCTGGGCAGGCTGGGCCTGTGGCCTGGGTGAATTTTCGGCCTCCTGGAAAACTT
>NW_026947098.1:0-2500 GCF_030014385.1 Trichomycterus rosablanca | reverse complement strand
AGAGTATCAAACATACATACATCGTAAACAATCCTGAGCTAACCCCTTGTCTTTTGTAGCTAAGCTATGTGTGTTTGCACTTAACTAGTGTTTTCAAAGATGGTCTATGTGTCTGTGAACTGTGAGGTGCTCGGGTAGTGTACGGCAGATCCACCCCCAAGCACAGCAGAGGGGCAGGGAAGGCCCTGTCTCTTGGCAGGGGCAAGCAGACCCTCACCACCAGAGCAGAAGGGCAGCCCCCTCCCCCCTCTCTCTCTCTCTCTCTCTCTCTCTCTCTCTCTCTCTCTCTCTCTCTCTCTCCCTCTCTCGCTGGGCAGGGGCCAGCAGTTCCCATGGGTGAAACGGTCTTTTTCCAGCGGAAATTTGTCCAAAACCCGCCCAGGGGTCGTCACCACCACCAGAGCGGCTGGGCAGGCCCCATCTCTCCCCGGGCAGGCAGCCTCTCTCCCTGGGCAGGCTGGGCCTGTGGCCTGGGTGAATTTTCGGCCTCCTGGAAAACTTTCGGCAGGGTCCGCCCCCTCCCTGGGCACGGGCGGCGGCTCCCCTGGGTGAGCGTCCCCTTTTCGGTGAGATTTTGTCAAAGTCCAAAATCCACCCCGGGGTCACCACCACCACCACCACCACCACCACCACCACCAGAGCGGCTGGGCAGGCCCCATCTCTCCCCGGGCAGGCAGCCTCTCTCCCTGGGCAGGCTGGGCCTGTGGCCTGGGTGAATTTTCGGCCTCCTGGAAAACTTTCGGCAGGGTCCGCCCCCTCCCTGGGCACGGGCGGCGGCTCCCCTGGGTGAGCGTCCCCTTTTCGGTGAGATTTTGTCAAAGTCCAAAATCCACCCCGGGGTCACCACCACCACCACCACCACCACCACCACCAGAGCGGCTGGGCAGGCCCCATCTCTCCCCGGGCAGGCAGCCTCTCTCCCTGGGCAGGCTGGGCCTGTGGCCTGGGTGAATTTTCGGCCTCCTGGAAAACTTTCGGCAGGGTCCGCCCCCTCCCTGGGCACGGGCGGCGGCTCCCCTGGGTGAGCGTCCCCTTTTCGGTGAGATTTTGTCAAAGTCCAAAATCCACCCCGGGGTCACCACCACCACCACCACCACCACCACCAGAGCGGCTGGGCAGGCCCCATCTCTCCCCGGGCAGGCAGCCTCTCTCCCTGGGCAGGCTGGGCCTGTGGCCTGGGTGAATTTTCGGCCTCCTGGAAAACTTTCGGCAGGGTCCGCCCCCTCCCTGGGCACGGGCGGCGGCTCCCCTGGGCGAGCGTCCCCTTTTCGGTGAGATTTTGTCAAAGTCCAAAATCCACCCCGGGGTCACCACCACCACCACCACCACCACCACCACCAGAGCGGCTGGGCAGGCCCCATCTCTCCCCGGGCAGGCAGCCTCTCTCCCTGGGCAGGCTGGGCCTGTGGCCTGGGTGAATTTTCGGCCTCCTGGAAAACTTTCGGCAGGGCCTCCCTCTGGGCAGGCTCGGCGGATCGCCTGGGTGATTATCGGCTGGGTCTTCATACCCAGTCAAAATTTGTCTAAGCCCGAAATCCACCCCGGGGTTCACCACCTCCGCAGCAGGGCAGGCCCTCCCTCTGGGCAGGCCGGGCCTGTGGCCTGGGTGAATTTTCGGCTGGGTCTTCATACCCAGTCAAAATTCGTCTAAGTCCGAAATCCACCCCGGGGTCACCACCTCCGCAGCAGGGCAGGCCCTCCCTCTGGGCAGGCTCGGCGGATCGCCTGGGTGATTATCGGCTGGGTCTTTATAAACAGTGAAAATCTGTCTAAGTCCGAAATCCACCCCGGCCCCGACGGCAGCCGACCCCGCACCAGGCCTCTCTGCTGGGGCAGGCCGAGAGCCTTTCTCCCCGCTATGGTCGTCTGGCGGGTGTCGAGTCACGGAAGGGGTGTGCTCGGGATAGTAGGAGGCCGAGAAACGAGAGCAGCTACGAACCACGAGACGAAGCGCCTGACAGATCGGAACACACGACCCGCCTGGGGTAGGCACCTGCCCGGCCCGGGCAGCGAGATCCTCCCCGCGTAGCGGTGTTTGCCTCTATGGGTGGGGGCGGTCGAACCGGTGGGGGTCTCCCCGCCGACCGACCCTCCCGCCGGCCTTCAGAAAGAGACGTAGGTGGCCGGTTGTCGATGGAAGCAAAACGATGAGAAGAGGCCGTCGGACGTCGGTCAGGGGACAGGGGGGGGGCCCGTCTGCTCTGCAGCGGTCAACCCGTGCTCTCCTCTCCGCTCGTCTCTGCGGTCCTCTCGAATCAGCGTTTCCCAGTCGAGCCTCTCGGAAGCGAAGAAAATCAAGGCACGTGCGTGGCCTTCCCGAGCCCCCTCTTCTCTCTCTCTCTCTCCCTCCGTCTCGCACGGAGAAGGAGGAGAAGAGCGAGGTTGGGGAGACGGCCCCGCTTCTCCTCGGAGAAAGTGCTACCTGGTTGATCCTGCCAGTAACATATGCTTGTCTCAAAGATTAAGCCATGCAGGTCTAAGTGCACACGGTCGGTACAGT